>NC_142859.1:26366136-26669166 GCF_061612785.1 Hesperophylax consimilis
ATTTATTAAGAATAAATTGATAAGTATCCTGATAATTATTTTGGTAAAGAACCAATGTTTTGTCACGATGTCGGAACACGTTTTATAAAAATCCTGACATTTTCGTATTTCGTCATTATATATTATTACGTAAAAAAGGAGGTGCATGAATAAGTATTCCGATATTATTGATTAACTATCTAACTAACCATCAACGGACCGCCAAACAACTAGGTCTTAGCACACACTTCGTTATTAATTCATAGTATTATGCTTCCACAATATGGAATCCTCAATATAAGGTATACATAGATTTAGTAGAAAGTATACAGAATAAATTTTCGAAACATTTACTCAAGAAATACAACAAAACTACAAATAATTTATTAACTTTACAAAAAAGACGCACTTTGGCAGATCTGTTGTTTCTACATAATCTGCTAAATAATAAAATAGATAGTCCCGAATTCCTATCCGTCATTGGTTTAAATGTTCCAACGAGGCGTACCAGGCACACTACACTTTTTCATATTGAAGCCAAAAATACCAATGCAGCAAACATCTCAGTAATTACTCGCGCAATCACAACTTACACCCATTACGAAAAATTACTACATTTAGACATCTTTCATGATTCCTTTCTAACATACAAAACTAACTTATTAAATTTCTTAGCGTGACATAATTAAAAAATACTTTTACTTCATTTTTCAAAACTTCTATGTTTTAAGAGTCAATTACAATTCGTGAGCATATTATAATTCTTGATTTCAATTTATATTACCCTCCACACACTTTCTTCCTTTTATAACTATTACCTACTCGTACATAAATTTAAACATAAACTCATTGATTTTAACTTAAAATCATTAGTTATCAGATCAATCTCAGGCGAAATTACACAATGATATTTTATGGACATACGTAATAGGTACGAAACTATGTTATAACGTAAAATATCCTTATCTGTATCTTATTGTACTGTATATGTCTTAATAAATAAATTATGAATTTACTAAAAGTTTATCAAGAGGCATCCTGCAGTCGATTTTTTAACCGGATTACCAATAATTAAAAAAAATATAAAGTAATACTCATTTTTCTCCATGTATGTTTATTAGGAGATAGGTATACGTAACACTTGAAATTCATTATTTTATAAAAAGGGATTTCGCGTACGCAACTTATTTTTGTACAGATTGTGATCGAGACCCCCACGGGGGCTCAAACCCACAGGTTGAGAAACGATGATCGAATGAATCTAAGATTATGCAATTCCATACTTATTTGCTAAGCTAGGCATCTTCTTTACTTTATAGTTTTTTGCGGTTCACGCAGACACCTTGAACAGCCTTTATACACACATCACGTGAGTGCACTCTTGCAGAGCAAACAAACAAACAAACAAACATGTTATGATGTAAAGTTGACTTTTCAATTATCATCTTATCAACTCTAGAAGTTACTACTTCTGTGCATTTACCATTGGTGGCGCCATAATTAGTGGGCAAATAACCTCTTCGCTTTGTTCTTGCTTACTTCTATCACGATTGAAATACTTTGTTAATCGCAACATCTGTGTACGAAACATTTTAGTAATTGAATGATGTTTCGATTGAATCGTTTGAAAATAGACTTCGTCTTTTTAAGGCGATGCACTACGTCGTGTAATATTTTAAATTGAGCCGCTATCAATAACAACCCTTACGTAGATGGCGATAAGGTTTAAATTCCCGCTTAACACCATCCGCCTGTTTTAATTTATGCAAGAAAAAAACATGGCCAAAAAGTGCCTTTTATTTTATTTTGTGGATGTTCAGGCATAAATATTTAATTTTTTTTCGATCATTTTATAAATAACTTAATTTTCCACATTATACAATAAAACCATAACCGAAAATGGGTTCGTAAGTAGGAGATTTTGAACTTTAAAGCAGTTTTCATAGGCCTCTACATAATTTTTTTCTGGGCTTATAAAAAGACTTATCTAAAAAAATTAATTTAAAAATCTAATTCTTTCAAAGGCCAAGATGTATTCTACTCGCAGTATTTAATTAAAGCATCTAGGCGAAAACATTTCTAGGCGACTAAATTTTCAAACCAAAAACACATGATTTTGCATTACTACGTATGGCATCGCCTTAATGTCTTTAAAAACGATTCAATTCCAGTTCAGAGAATATTTTAATTTCTTAAAAGAATGACTACGACTACATTTTCAGTATTGCAATACACCACTACGTCGTCAATTTGTTTTGTAAAGTCGACAACGATGTTTTGCAAAATGTATGTCGACAATTTGTATATTTTGAAGAAATGTCAAAATTTTAATGAATTACAAAAATGTCAACGTCAATTTTAATTTTAATTTTAAACAATCTATCCGAAAATTCAACTCAATTAGATTTTTTAAATATTTTTTCTCCTTACTACGTAATTTGAAATATTTTAAACTTCATTACTATATTCTGAATAAGCATGCAATATGTATAATAATCGATTATTTTGAGCGATATCTCGATATTTCCCATCGCAACAGACTGCAGTACACACTTGTAATTATTGGAACTGGTTAGTGAGTTTGTTTGTATGTGGTCAGTGGTGCTACTGTACCTGGAATAATTCCTACCACTTCTCAAACAACGGTGTATTTTCTTCAAAATTTGGTGTTCTGCGATGAATTTTGAGTACCTACTTTCTGATCCTTCCAGATTTATTTTCTGCTTTTTTTTTTGCTTTACGGTTTCCCCATTTCAATACAGATATATAATTATAATATACTAGCGCATATCCGTGAAATATTAATAAATTATAATTTCAATTATACAATTTTACAGTTATTAATTTTGCCGAACAGCGTTTTTTTTATTATACTTCTAGGTAATAATCTGTGTCTTCTGTTTTCTGCCTTCCTAACCTCCATCACAGCTCTTGCTTCTCACTCGCATGTTTATACATTAGAATTGGGAAAATTCGAATATAGTACCTACCCAATAAATTTATTCAGCGCCTTCTTATTTCCCTTGACATCTTCATTTTCATCTCTATTGGCCCTGCGTTTTTCAGCCCATGCTTGTCTTCGATGCCTCCGGGGGAGATATTTCTGGGAATTACCTGCTCGTTTGTGACCCTTACCTGTTTGTTGTCTATAGCAAACTTTAGTAATCTCATGCACAGCCACATTTATGTCCCTGCACTTGATTATTAAATTGAGACAATATCCTAAAATAATGCCAGAATCTTAAGGGGGGGCTAGGGTTAACTCGTACGAAAAAAGGCATTTTTTTGTGAATTTTTTGTGACAATACAGTTAAAATTTCTTTATTTATAAATCTAATAGGACAGTAAAGTATAACATTTTAAGAATGTTGTATAAAATTTTCACGGAGAAATATTAAAAAAAACACGGCAATGGCAGCAATTATTCGGACGTGTCTCAAAAAAAAGTAGAATGGCGGTGCCCCTCATAACTCGGTGCTGGGTCATCTGAAATCAAAAAATCAAAGTTCATTCGTTAGATAATAGTTTTTCCCAGGTAACGCTGGGAGGGTTTTTCGAAATTTTAATTTTTAACTTTTTTGGAACACTTTGAAGGGAAAAACGCTATTTTTAGTGAAAAAAATCGGCTAATTTGTTATTGTAAAATAATAATTATTAACAAATTTGAAAATAATTCTCCAGCGTTACCTCGTAAATTATGTACAAAAACAGTTTTCAAAATTTCAAAAGGATCGGTGCAGTAGTTTTGAAGTTATGACGGTCACCGACTTTGAAAACGTGAGTTGTGGGAAAAACGCTATAAAGTTTTGAACACTTAAAAATCTGGTATTAAACGTTTATAAGCAAATTTTATCGGCTTACCTCACACTGAATCATCAATGCCAGGTCCATAAAGGATGTTGCTATCATCCATGATGTCTAAAGCACCTTTTTGCTCCTGTCTACGACGAATCCTGCCTTCTTTAGTTTGTTTCTCAGCTTCCTGCTCTGCTCGGCTTATACGTATGTTCGGGTAGGGATTAAAATCCGACCGGTATAAAAATACTCGTAACATCGTCAATTTTGCTCCAATCAACTTGAAATTTGAACACAATATTCTTAACATATCAAGCATTTATTTTAAAAAAAAATGCAAAAAAAAATAAAATAAAACCCTAGCCCCCCCCTTAACGACGTTAGTGAAGCAGCCGTGCACAAAAATAAACGACGCGCGACCCTGGTTTATTGGAAAGATCTGCGGTTGAATTTGCCCTATCAAATATCTAAAATAAAGTGGTAATCTTAACGACATAAGTGATGAAGTCGTGTAAAAACAATATTCGACGCGCGACCTGGCGTAATGGACGGACCTACGATGGACTTTGCCCTATCAGGCATAATTTTAATTATTTCCGATGAACGTATTACTAAAATCACAAATGTTTCTAAAGGGACCCCTCGGGATGCTACTAATTCATCGTCTACAAAAATAAAATCTAGTGCTTACCGCTAATTTTATAGTTGAAAAACGTTTTATAAAATGTTCATACCGTTTTATATAAAATATTTTTATGGTTACGTCGTTTTTATTAATCTTCAATCTATGTAAATAAAAATGTTAATGTTCGTTTGTTCAAAATCTTAAATCTCTGAAAGTGCTTCACTGATTGCTTTGAAATTTTTACACAATGTTGAATTCGAATACGCGTATTTTTATGTACCTATTTTATAAAGATTTCACATGTGACATAGGTAAAAAGAGTCTTTAAAAAAAAAGAGTGCCATCTGTCAGACGTATTAGCAACACCTGCTATTGTTTCTCTATCTGCACAGACAGACTGAGCCACAGCAATGCGTGTCTGAACGGCTAGTCTGAAGAGGAAGCTACAAGCCAAAAATGTGTATATTCTTGGTTTACCTTATATTGTAAGTAATAGGCATTAAAATCGCTTGACAAACGGAGTCTAGAAACATTCGATTTCAAGCACAAAACTGGTTTTTATTTATTTTGTAAATAATTTTATAAGAAAGCAAAAAAGTTAATCAAGTGAAACTGTCACAGATAATCTTAGCTATAATACTGTATTTTTTAAAAGTTGTTTTTTTTAAGCGTTCAGACATTTCTATTGAAAAAAAAAAATTGTAGTTTATATTTTAAATTGAGTAATTTATTTTTCTATGTGTATTCTACACAAGCGAAACGATAGGAAAACCCTCAATTTATCTAAAGAATATTTTTTGGTATTTATAATGTACACCAATTCGTTATAAAGATTAATCAAAATAGTGTTTTAGCACTAAGCTTCGTCTTAAATATAAATCACTTAATCCGTAAGGATCCCTCTACAAACATTTGAGATTTTAGTAATACGTTCATTAGAAATAATTAAAATGTGACCGTCGAGCAAACCCCCGTTTTTAGAGTCTTACGGGTATATAATATATAGCGCAGTTTAGTGTCATTTCACTTCAAGTGCGCTTATTTCGCCTCAATAAGTATTTACGCATGTTTTTACTAGTTTCCCCGTACCTCGGTGTTATAAAACCGTTATTGGCACCTATGCGGAAGATACACAAAGGTATAATTACTAATTATGGTGTCCTAATCACGCGAGAAGAGGTAACCAAGCTGATGCAACTTGCGTTGATAGTTTAACGATTATTCAACCAATAATCCCACGATTGCAATTTACCTACAGTATAAAGTAGAAGGTCTGTATTCTGAAGCAGCACAATCTCGTTATATAGGGTTTTCCAATAAGAGGTGTTATTTTGATATTCAAACAAAAATGCCATTTTTTAATATAAATGATCGAATTTTTATTTCATTATAAAGAGGAAGGTATGCCGTTAATAGCGAAAAATAACATCAGTCAAATGACCACCACGACCACGCCTACCGGACCATATCCTTTTCATGAAATTTTCCATAGCCAAATCGCAAAGTGGCTGCCTTATGTCCTCGATAGCCTCACGAATTCCATCTTTGAGTTTTTGAATCGACGTTGTGCTGTTGGCGTAGACCTTCTCTTTCACGTGGCCCCAAAGGAAGAAGTCGAAAGGTGTTAAATCACAAGATCTCGGTGGCCAATTGCGATCACCTCTTCGAGAGATAACACGGTCCGGAAACTTTTCCCATAAAATATCAACGGTTTCGTTGCTTGTGTGGCACGTAGCGCCGTCTTGATGAAAGTAAACGTTGTCCAGATCAATACCATCCAATTCCGGCCATAAAAAAAACATTTTATATCCGGAATTCAATACACCTCTTATTGGAAAACCCTATATTTGCACAGCCTCTTTATGTAATTTTTTGAGGTCTACATAATTATCTATTTATCGGTATGATTTTCAGAAGATTTTTCATAATTTATTAGTCTTTGCTAAGTTTCAGTATGTTTCGAGCTTAGAGTTCGACACTCCGAAAACGCTATATCCAAACTTACTGTTACTGTTTGGTATGCGCTTGGTTCCTTCAACCTTCCGATAACTTGATTGATTACTCCTCATCACGCCACCACCATCATTAATAATTATTCATTCTACGAACGGATTACCTGTTTTTTTATTTTCCCCTCCAAATTTTCCTTGACCGGACTTCCGAGGTCTTCGTAGTAATGTAACAAGTACATTAAGGCGATGCATTACGTCGTGTAATATTTTGAATCCAGCCGATATCAATAACACCCCTTACGTAGATGGCGATAAGGCTTAAATTCCCGCTTAACACCATCCATCTGTTTTGATTTATGCAAGAAAAAAACATGGCCAAAAAATGCCTTTTATTTTATTTTGTGGATGTTCAGGCACAAATATTTAAATGTTTTTCGTTCATTTTATAAATAACTTAAATCACCACATTATACAATAAAACCATAACCGAAAATGGGTTCGTAAGTAGGAGATTTTGAACTTTAAAGCAGTTTTCATAGGCCTTATACATTATTTTTTTCTGGGCTTATAAAAAGACTTATCTAAAAAGTACTCGATTATGTATTCTACTCGCAGTATTTAATTAAAGCATCTAAAACATTTCTAGGCGATATAATTTTCAAACCAAAAACACATGATTTTGCATTACTACGTATTGCATTGCCTTAAATTAAAGAAATAACAATATTTGGATATATTTTTATAGCGCCCTTTTTGTATATAATCACCTCTGCGGCGTTCTATTTATAGCCTCTACCTCTACCGGCAGATGAACCGTGGAGATGGACTTGTGCTGAAGTGCTGTATAGATGAGATCCCTGAGGGGCATGTGGTTATTTAGTTATTATTTTTTTCCTTATCATAAAGAATCATTGACGAATCTTACATTCCTATTTTTTTATGTAATTATCGCACTAGGACATCCCCAATTGGGATATGTTGTGAAGCTGAACGGAGTGGGAAGGATAATGTTATATGGAGAAGAAGAAGGTGAGGAAATACCGAAAGAAATTTATATTGATGAAAGTGCATTACATTCGAAGCGTTAATAGCGATTGGAAAATTCGTTTTTTCGATATGACAATTTTTAATTTTAATCGATTTCGACATTAAATACAGGGTGTATCGGCACGTACCCGACAAACTTTAACCAGCTATTCCTTAGCATATTTGGAGTAAAAAATCTTATGTGCACTTTGCTGTCCGGTAACGTTTTTTTTTTAATAAAAAATTTACTATTAATATTTTCACCACATGTCACCACTGTTTTATCCTTTGTCAAAGTTTGAAAACCCATCTGGCAATATTTAATTCGAATTCCGTTGAATAATGTACGTGTTTACCTATATTGGCCCGCTTTTACAATCACAACGAAATGGCACGGCACCATTCGTCTCATTTTTAACTATTATTATTTAGTGTGTGCGAAAGAGCGAAGACGCTTTTCGAGACACTTGCTTATAACAGCTGTTGAACACGAAAAGCAATGCCAATGACAGTGATGTAGTGTGGAAATTTTTATTTTTTTTGTTTTTAATTGAAAAAAAAAATGCTACCGGACAGCAAAGTGCCCATAACATTTATTACTCCAAATGTGCTAAGGAATAGCTGGTTAAAGTTTGTCGGGTACGTGCCGATACACCCTGTATATTTTTTAAAATTTTGATATTCAAAAAGGACCAAGTTAAGTCGCTGTCGCACGAGACGTAATCGAATAGCAGTGCTGCAGTACTACCACGTCAGTCATTGTGCATACTGTGACATCACACGCTTAAAGGCCGGCCGCAAATATCAACATTTTGACGGCTTATAAGTTCCGCGTACACTTACATGAAATTTCGCTGTATGAGACAACGTCATTGGATAGTCTTTTGGATTCATTTCTTAGACGGCCTCCGAGGTCGAGGTGTAAGGCTCTCGAATAGCAATTCGAAGTTCGCGGGTTCAAATCCCAGCGTGCGCAAATAAATTTTATTTGATGACTTTGTGTTATTTTACTATTTATTTATTTAAAATAATATATATTACTAGCAGTTAAAAACCCGCTCCGCGGGTTTTTTTCTGCTAGGCCCTGCGGGCGGCACTTGCTTGAGCTTCGCCCAGTTTAAGTGATACTAACAACAGTTACATTTAATAGGTAGATATTAGGTCATTCACAGAGAGAGGGTGAGTATATATTGTTAAAACACGGAACAGGAAGGCGTTTAGGCATAATAATAATGACAGTTGTTCGGGTAAAACTTTACCTTTCCCGAATAATTGCCTAAATGGCTAAAGGTAAATTAATATAGGCAAATATTCGGAATCGCTGCACACGGAAAATAGGAAATATTTTTAAATAATACCTTCTGATTTACCTTAATGACTATAAAAGGAATCGAACAGCATTTGGGAAAATTTTAATTTTAGCTTTTTAATTTTTAATTACGTAAAATGAAAATTCGCTTTCGCTGTATGGGATGACAGTCTGAATAATTTCTGTTGATAACATTTTCTTTTGTCCGTATTCCTGAAATGAGCGGCTAGAGACAATTGAAAAACGTAAATTAAAAAAATATAATGTAATACAATATTCCGGCAAAATAGTGCCTACTTAGCACAAATGATTTATTTGACTATTATTTTATTTAACCTCACCTATAATAACCTAACCTAACCTATAATAATCCAGCCTAACCTATAATAATCCAACCTAACCTAAAATAATCCAACCTAACCTATAATAATCTAACCTGACCTAAGCTTACCTCACCTATAATAATCCAACCTAACCTAACCTATATCCTAACCTAACATATAATAATCCAATCTAGCCTAACCTAACCTAACCTAACCGAACCAATCCTAACCTAACCTATCCTAACCTAACCTATACAAATCCAACCTAACCTATAATAACCCAACCTAACCTAACCCATAATAACCCAAACTAACGTTACCTAACCTTACATAACCTGACTTTTCCTAACCCATAATAATCCAACTTAATCTAACCTAACCTAACCTAACCGAACCAATCCTAACCTAACCTATCCTAACCTAACCTAACCTATACAAATCCAACCTAACCTATAATAACCCAACCTAACCTAACCCATAATAACCCAAACTAACGTTACCTAACCTAACATAACCTGACTTATCCTAACCCATAATAATCCAACTTAATCTAACCTTACCTATAAACTAACTTGAACTATACTAATCCAACCTAATCTAACCTAACCTAGCATAACCCAACCTAACCTATCCTAACCTATAATAACCTTTTTTTAAATATTTCCTTACTTGTAAAAGAAACCAAAATACCAAAATAATATTTGCATAGAGTAAATTATGGTAAAAATTCTAGACAATCATATCAGGAATACCAAAAAAAGAAAATGTCATCAATAGAAATTATTCCGGCTGTCATCCAATACAACGAAAGCAAATTTTAATTTTACGTGATTAAAAATTAAAATGCTAAAATTCAAAAATTCCCGAATGCATTCAGATTCCTTCTATATTAATTAAGGTTAATCCGAAGGTTTTACTTAAAAATATTTCGTATTATCCTTGTCCAGCGTTTCCGAATAATACCTTAATATATATTATATAAATATTTATACCTGGCAAAATGATTGTTTTATTATACATATAAGTACATGTCAGATTAGAGATTTGTTGGCTAATTTTACAATCAACGAAGCGTTTCTATCTTCCGATTGTCTTTCATGTTATTTTATTGGGTTGGCAGTGCCTATAGTATATTTATGTGAAGCAGGATTTTCATGCCTTGCTGTTATGAAGAATAAGTACAGGAATAGGTTGGATCCTCAGCATGACATGCGGTGTGCACTTTCTATAAACATAACTCCACGTATACATGATCTTTGTTCAAAAATACAACACCAGGGTAGTCACTGATTATTTTGCTGTAAATTTTTTAACTGTTTTAATGCTGGTCTGATTTTAATACAGAACATTTAAATAAATTTGTTTATTTCTAATTTTACCAATACATCGTATAAATTTTATAGTATAAAATTACATAACCTGTCAATGGAAAAAAAATAAAAAATTAGATTAGGGTCGCGTACTTCAAATATATTCGTACCTTGGGTCGCCAGCCAAAAAGGTTAAGAACCACTGGCCTATACGTTCACGTATATCATATCGGTGTTCTGTCAAAATAATGCGAAATTATTATTTACGTAAATAATATTAAATATCAATATTTTTCAAAATCGTACATGCAAAGAGTTGTTGTTTATTGTCATTAAGTTTAAATAAACTTCCAGAAGAAATCTTTTTATTTTGCATATTTAAATATTCGCGCCAGCCCCTTGGTTCGTTCTTTCACCGCCAGAGGAGCGCTTTGTCGGCTATCTTTGACGCGGTGCGTATCATCGGCCATGTTGAATGAACGCGTGCTTTTTTCGTCAAACGTCAAACGTAATCACGTAATTGTGGATAATTTTCACTGTAATGTAATTAATCCAATGGATCATGAACTTTCTAAAACATATTTTCTTCGATATTATCCAAAAATTGTATGAGCAGAAACGATATTTTTGAATAAATATCGTATTACATGTGGCGATTCTATTTCAGTATGAAATCGTGTCTTAATCTTTAAAGTCTTATTTAAACACAATTTGAATTTGACCAATCACAGGGCCTACATCATCCAGACGCTGGGACAATAATACTATTAGATACTTGCGGCACGTTCCAGAGTGGAAGATACTCTCAGTATCGCCCTGGTGTAAGACAACCTTTCAGAATTTAAATGTTGCTTGAAATAACTTTAGTTGTGTTTGGTGACCAGATTTGAATAACCAGGTACTCCTCCACCTTCCTCTTACCCATATCCTTACCCTTTCCACTACCTTCATCCTCACAACATACCACAATTGGGGATGCCGTAATTTCACTGGCTCCAGACGGTTAGGATCAGTTGGGACCATAAATATTACCTATTTCGGGAGTATTCCCGGGATTTTTCCTGGAAATATACCCTAAAAAAATTTCCGCGGATTTACCGATAACTAAAATGGTCAAAGGCCAAAGCCATTTACGATCGTGTGAGAAATGTGGAGATACGCAAAGAGTGCGAGGCTGATGTAAAGCGAAACGGAAAGGGACGCTTAGATGGTTTGGATATGTAGAACGAATGAGCGAAGAAAGTAGTATAAGGACAATATATGACGAAAATGCGAATGGTAGCAGAAGTCGGTAACGCCCGAGGAAGACATTGCACGATCAAGTGAATTAGATACTTGAGTCGGGCCATGTGAAGAGTCAGAATAATAGAAGAGTGTGTATGAGACGATGTATTTTTATTTATTTATTAAGTTAAAAGAAATTTTACATTTCACTTTCTCTTAAATAAGTGCACACAACATTAAATAAGTAGTTTTCTAATATTGTTCTAATAACTTAAGATTAAAAAATTTTTTTTTAAATACATTTATACTCTTCGTTTTAAGGTTATCTGGAAAGAGATTGTATATTTGTGCACCCTCGTGGCCAATGCCTCTTTTGCCACTTTCAGTCCTTAAAGTATTTGTGTACAATTTGTTATGTTGCCTAGTATAATGTCCGTGTACTTGTGACGTTTGTTTAAATGTTGAGTTTGTGTGTATAAGTCCATTTTGGATTTTGTAGATTAGGAGGAATATGTTGTATTCGTACAATTTTCTTATTTTCAAAAGTTTCATTTCCTGATACGGTTTTTTTGTGGAGTGTCCGGGTTATGATTGAATAGTTTTTTAATAACTTTGTTCTTTATTGTTTGTAAATCATTTAGGTATGTAATGTATGTGTTTCCCCATATTTCTATTAAATAATTTAGATGGGACTGGATTAAACTAAAGTATAAGCCCCTCTTTACCTCCGTTGGTAGGAGATGGGCAATTCTACCAAATACACCAATTTGTTGCTATGATTTTTGCTTTTAATTTTTCTACGTGTTGTATTCGCTGTCTAGAATAAGCAGGCCCCTTTCTTCCGTATGAATGAGGCTAGGAGTGTGTGCCAAGACGAGTTGTTTGGCGGTCCGTCCTCTTTGCCTACCCCTGAGGGGAAATTGTGTGATGGTTATTCAGTCGGTTAGCTAGTTTCGATTTTGAATTGTGGTATTTTTCACAAAGTCCATACTGAGAGCATTTCCCACTCTGATTACTCCTTACCATGCCATTATCATCATCAATAATTATTCTTCCGACGGACAGTGATGATGGCCTGGTTCAACGACCAATGTACGTGCCTGTCATCGTCTATGGCCACCGCTGCCCCGCTACCGCTTATCCTCTCGACTGACTGCACATTCCCCAATAAGTGTACCCGTATTGTATGCCGAGCGCGAATCCCAACATTTTTTCTCAAGGCCACGGTGTACTGACATCATGTAAAACGTGTACAGGGTGGTCGCATAATTGTTTTTACTTTGATTATTTATTTTATTTCATTGTAGAAGAATATAATACTAACAAATCTAAACGAAACAGACACTCTGTCTAACTGGGACAGCGTCTTTACCCACTCAACCATTTATTTATAACAAGATAAGACATTACAAAATGATAACAAATTTATAATGTATTATTCCCAGTGAGTTAACATTACTCATTTCTTGAAATACAAATTAGATTAAAGACAAGACAACATAAATATATTAAAATAAATAAACGCAGAAGTTAAATTGGAGTTCCAAAGAAAGAATGTGTCAGTCATTAATAAAACTGCTGAGGAAAAAGCTTTTAAGAGATTTTGTCAATATTTTTTTGTTCGTTGCCGGAAGTTTTAGATTACTAGGTAATGCGTTGTATTGCTTCTGTGCAATGTATTGTAAGGAGTTAATTAAAAATTTAGTCGTGTAAGTAGATGACGATAAGTGTATTTGATTTTGTGATCATGTTTTGTGCTTTTGTGCTGATTAGGACCTAACGTCATATTTGTCGATCTCATATTTTAAATTCAGAACTAACAATATTGTCTTGAAACTAATTTTTCCCATCTTTTTGAATAATTACAAAGTTTTAAACAATTGGTTTGTAACCCAGATAGCGTCTCGGATATAATTATCCTATTCTTATATTATTTTCTAAAAGTTCTAATGAATATAAAAAAAATTACTGGAGCAACCTTTCTTTAACTTTTAAGGTAACATCTATCAATTTAATATATCATTGAAGAAAAAGATTATACCAACATGAAACGGAACATTACACAGAAAATACAGAGACTAATAATTAGAGACACTATCTAGGTTATAAATCTTGAGAACTTTGTGAGCATTCAAAAAACCAAAAATATGGGAAAAATTTGTTGCAAGATGATATTATTAATTCTAAATTTGAAATATGAGATCGATGAATATTACTTATAATAATAAGGTCCCAATGGTCGAGTGGATAAAGAAGTTGTCCCGGTAAGACGAGAGATCCTGGGTTTTTTTCCAATTGAGACCGTTATGTTTTTATTTTCTGTGTCTTGTTCTGTTTCATGTTTCGTTTAGATTTGTTGGAATTATCTTCTTCTGCATTGATATATTACATTGATGGGTATAACATTAAAAAGTTAAAGAACAGTTTTTTCAAAATAAAATTGAATTATTTAATTTTGTTTATTAAGATTTCTATTTTTGTATTATTTTCTAACTGTTTATGTACTGGGTGTAGCTATAGCTACTAGCGATTCCTGAGCATGTTTGGAGTAAAAAATGTAGATGTCATATTTTTTTTAATTATAAAAAATATTTTTCTTCCACACGTCGCCATTGATCAGGTCGCAACGGATCACGTGATAGCGTTTTGTATAGTCTGTACGTGTTGCTGGAATGAAACGGAGTGCGGATCATGTCGCACCCAGTTGCGACGACGAGGAAGAGAATTTTTTTGGTATTTTTAAGTGATAAAATAAACACGGGACATCTACATGTATTACTCAAAATATACCTCATAATCTGTCTTTTTTATTTTATGCGATTTTTTTCTTTGTTTACCTTATTATATTCATTTATTTCAATATTTTTGTTTAATCCTGTCTTTGTCGAAAATATTTGAATTTCAAAGTATAGATTTTTTATTCTTATTAGCTAATAAAGCTTCCCTTGTCATTGTCGGCAAAAGGGTGACCCTAATGTACAGATAGATATACATGTTGTTATCATATTGTTTTCTCTTGTCTAACTCGATAAAGGATTGAATTCCAAAGTCCTGATTTTCATTAAAACCCTTTTTCTCGATTTTTTGCAAAAACGGATCGAACTCCAATGCCTTCATTTTTAGCCTTAATATTTTATCTTGTCTATTTCGAAAAATATTGAATTCCGATGTCCTGATTTTCTAAATCTTAACGCTTTCTTCAATCCTTTTGAAATTCCAGTATCTTGATTCATCCTCTTACCTTATTGTATTATTTTCTCTTTTCTTTGTGGAAAATTGGGAGAATTCCAATATCTTATTTTTTGGGTTCTCCCTTGTAGAAATTGGTTCGATTTCCAATGACTTTGCTTTCTATTATAATTTTATGTAAAACGTGTTGTAGTCCAATATTTTGATTTTCTACTGAATTATTATATTCCTTATTCTTCTTTGAAATTACTTACTTCCAGCGTCTTAATCTTTATTTAATTTTTTTTTTGTCTTATCTTATCCTTGACGAACAATGGTCGAATTCCAATGTCTTTATTTCTATTCTAATTTTACTGTTTTATTCTTGTCTGTTGAATAAGGGTAATAATTCCAATGTCTCCGTTTTATCTTACCTTGTTATTTTAGTTTACCCTTGTCCAAAATGGTTTAAATTCCGATGTCTTTGTTTATACGAGTACCTTTACTAATATTTTTGTTTTCTCTTTTTTACAGGTACGTTTTCATCTGGAATGACACACTATATTACACAATGGAACTTTGTGAGTTATTATTTTGTAAAATTATCAACAAAACAGCCATATTTTAACTTTAGAGCGGACATCTAGACTCGTACAATTAGATTTAGAATTAAATTTAAGCAGCTTTTCTGCCTCGAAATTTGCAGCAGCTTTAAAATTTTGTACTGGCCATTAGAGTGTCAAAAATTTTATCTCCATTAAATTTTTTTCAGCTATGTAGTATCTATACAGGGTGTATCGGCACGTACCCGACAAACTTTAACCAGCTATTCCTTAGCATATTTGGAGTAAAAAATCTTATGTACACTTTGCTGTCCGGTAACGTTTTTTTTAATAAAAAAATTATTATTCATATTTTCACCACATGTCACCACTGTTTTATCCTTTGCCAAAGTTTTAAACCCCATCTGGCAATATTTTATTCGAATTCCGTTGAATAATATACGTGTGTACCTATATTGGCGCGCTTTTACAATCACAACGAAATAGCACGGCACCATTCGTCTCATTTTTAACTATTATTATTTAGTGTGTGCGAAAGAGCGAAGACGCTTTTCGACATAGTTGCTTATAACAGCTGTTGAACACGAGAAACAATGCCAATGACAGTGACGGAGTGTGGATTTTTTCATAATTTTTTGTTTTTATTGAAAAAAAATGTTACCGGACAGCAAAGTGCCCATGACATTTTTTACTCCAAATGTGCTAAGGAATAGCTGGTTAAAGTTTGTCGGGTACGTGCCGATACACCCTGTATACAGTTTGTTGATGTGTGCCCGATAATTGACATAGAAAAATTATTTATTTTAAAACACATCAAGTTCCTAGGCACGAAGGTTCAATCCTCAGTCAAAACATTTTTTTTAAGTTTTAAAAGACATTTGAAAATATATGAATTATTGTCAAAAAAAACTTTGAATAGACGATTTCAGATCTTGGAAGTGTAAATATCCCCACTTCCCGACATCCGATCGGGCTGAAACTCGTCAGCTAGTCTTGTTGTCGGTGACAGTGGATTCTATCAACTTTTGGTAGAAAAAATGAACCAAAATGGATGACACTTCCTAGGGAGGAAGGTTCAATCCTCAGACGAACCAAAAAAAATATTTGTGTTTTTAAATTATTAAAAATAGATGTATTACATTAAAAAAAACTTTTTAATATTGAAGGTTTTTTTCCCTTCAATTTTGATGAAATGCTCGCAGTTGAGCCTTCGATAAAATGTGAGATTTCTGCTGTGATATTTTTATTATTAATTCATTTTAATGCTTTTATAGAAGCTATATTCTCAAATTAACCAAGCTAAATGATGGTATTATTAAATGCACCGTCGCTGCACTATTGCTGTCTTTATGACAGGATGCACTTTGATTCGAGATAAAATAATAAAGCTCTTACCATGTGCGGACGCCACTGAAGATGAAACCGGTAGAAGTGTTAGTGGGAGTGCATGTGTGCCAAAGTAATGATTTTTTTCTTACATCTGACCACAGACATATGAATATATAGACTAGAAATTAAAGATGAGGGGTAAAATCAACTGTTGAAGAACGAAGGGGGTAAAGCTGACTGTGATTCGTCAATAAATCAATCTGACAGTATATAGGCATCTCGCATTATAATATCACCATATAGTTCTTAAAAGTAAAATCTGCTTTTGAATGAATAGACATTTTTACATGGGAGCGCAAATTACTCGCCACGTTATGAACAAATTTGCGAAGTCCAAATTCGGCAAAATAAATTTCTTCTATTTTCAGAGTCGAATATTTCGTTTACGTATTTAGTTAAGACACTTTTATAAATGTTCATAATTTACTTCCCAGCAACCAACCAGCTTTGTGTTTCGCGTCCAGACGTATGTCGATGTGATAGTATATGTTTCTACAACTGATCCATATTATACGATGTGAATATGCTTAAAATAAAGTAAAATAATGCTTATATATGGAATGTAATACGACAATTGGGTTTATTCTGTTTAACACATCTATTTTTACAAGTTTTCATACCACAAGCCACCATTTTGCTGTGTTATTTCGTAAAATGAACCGATGATTCCTCGACCATAGTTCGCACAAGAATGATGACGTCACGTTTTCTAAATTCACTTGTAGGCCAGTGCAATTAGAGCCAAAAAGGGGGTCGCGATCGAAGTAATTCCGGTAGTCCCAATTTTTTTTATATGTTATATAAACTGATTCCCTGATGTAAAATCTGAGTTTCCGACCTTGGCGCACCTGTGCTCGCGCCGCCATTTTGAAAAAACTGCCCGAAATCGGGCCAAAATCTAGTTTTTCCCAAATACCTCATTTTCAATACAAATTTCGGCTAAAGTATCTTAACAAGTATAATAGAAAATAAAATAACCTACAACTTTTGTTTAAACAAATTTCTTCTATCTCTAATAGGTACCGAGGTAGAAAGTCGTAAAGGTGCGTATATTTTTGAAAAAACAAGTTTTTTGCGCGACTAGGTTTGGTTTTTTATAAATACCTCGTTTCCAGTGGAATTTCATGAAAATTTTATTGATACCAATTATGTAGAACATAAAATTTCAAAAAAAGCTGTGTAGTTTTTATGTTTATATATATTTTTTACCGATCACAGAAAATCTATCACGGTTTATTATCACGTTATTAGATTTTTGTTTGCATTTTTAAATACATACATCTATAAATTTACTAGAGGGCACTTCGGTATGGGGGGGGGGGCTACCCCCCACCCTCCTACTCCTCCCCTCCTGGATTGGTTTATCTGCATAACATTTGTGAGGGTATCGAGTCATTCTGTGGGATTGAATCAGGAACGTCAGAGCAACATGTAGAGATGAGGCCTACAAGAATTAAGAGGGATGATCGAGACGTTCAAACTCTCATTGATTAGTTTGCTTGCCATGAACCATTTCCTAAAACAAACGTGATTATGTTTATTAGCAGTGGCACAATCGGGGATAGCAAAGTCACTTGTCACATGGCTGAAAAGATGGGGAAATTAGCTATGTCTAAAGTTATCAACCAGAACTTTGGAAACCTACACTTAAAACGTAATGATGCGATAGTTTCTCTTGCGGCGGTGACCAGCAGTGTCAAAAATCAGGGTGTGACTATGGCAATCGATCCATTAATGCTATTCCATCATATGTGTATTGCCAAAAAGTCTGAAAGTGAACTTAAAGAATATTTTCAGTATGAACTCTCTCCTGTACCATTGTCTCTTTTCTCAGAGGAAGGCATGCGCAAAGGAACGAAGTCTATATTTTATTCATCATTAAACCCTCTACCAAATAATACAGAACTGTGCCACAGGAAAAGTTTCTGGGAAATGAGAAGAACAAGTCTCGTTTTATTTCCCTACTCAGAACCTCATTTGCACGATCCCACATAACGACAGTACAAGCTGAAGAGGATGCTGACGTTCTCATAGTGAACACAGCAAATTCGTTGTCATCTCAACATGATGTAGTCATAATCGTCGGTCAGGATATTGATCTGCTGGTACTCCTCACAGCTCTCTCACCTCCCAACGTATATTACCAAAAAGTTGGAAAAGGTAAATCACCTAACGCGTTGTACTCGAACAAATGTTTTAAACACATTGAAATAGTTGAAAACATTTTATTCCTTCATGCCATAAGTGGTTGCGATACAACTGGAGCTCCGTTTGGTCAAGGCAAACAGAAATTTTGTAATATTCTTCTCAAGAACCACTCAGTGAATGAACTTGTTCGTGTATTTCAAGACCCAAAAGCAAAGACAGAAATAATCACTTTGGCTGCCGAACAACTATTTGCACTTTTGTATGGCGGCAACGAGAAATCAAATTTGGAAAATTTAAGGTACATCATTTTTGTCAAAGGAGTAAAAAAGAACAAATTCAATTTATCCAGGCTACCACCCACCAAAGATGCAGTCCAGCAACACGCTTCAAGAACATACTTGCAAGTGCAGACTTGGCTTGGTCACGATAAAGATCCGACTGAATGGGGGTGGAAAAAGGATGCTGTTGGGTTACTTACTCCATTAACAATGTTGAAGGAAGCTGCACCTCAGGCCTTGCTGAACTTCATATCATGTCAATGCAAAAAAGGTTGCGCTGGAAAGTGCACCTGCAGAAAGTCGGGTTTGAAATGTTCCCTACTCTGCATTCATTGCAATGGCAACTCCTGCGAGAATGCTGTAGAAGCCTTCGTTGATGACGATGACGAGGAATATGATGACCCAGTCGCCACAAATTTGGGTGATAAGACAGATGAAGAAGCTATTCAGGGCCAGAAGTAAGAAACTATAGTCAAGGGCTCGTACTTCTGTCTAAACTGATCTACAATTAATTTTATTTTTTGTTATGCTGACAACTTAACTAATAAAGAAAAGAATGTCAATAAATGTTAATTTTACGAAAATACCATTTTTTTGTATGTACCTTATCATCTTGATTGTATTAATAATCTTAAATGTATGTTGTGATTACGTTGATAGGCATGTCAGACCAAGCTGCGAGCACAAATGTAGTGGCTTGGCCTATTTTAGTGGTCTTCCCATTGGGAATGTATGGCGACCGATATGCTGAAATAGTCTATCTACTATATTTATAGCTAGGTCTGACACAGGTATGACGATTGTTGTCAACGTATATGTTCTTAGAACAATAATCGTTAAAGAAAAATAAAATCAAGGAATGCCAAGTTTAAAACACCTAACCTCTGTTTCAATTTTTGGCCTGGTTTTGGTGGATTAGAGTTTGGATACGTAATAGAGATAAAAAATATAAATTATATACCTATTTCTTTAACGAAATTTTATTTTCTACCAAATTATTGTCAATAAATTTTTCACAAAATTGTACTGGAAACGAGGTATTTATAAAAAAACCAAACCTAGTCGCGCAAAAAACTTGTTTTTTCAAAAATATACGCACCTTTACGACTTTCTACCTCGGTACCTATTAGAGATTAAAGAGAAATTTGTTTAAACAAAAGTTGTAGTATATTATAATAAAACAAATAAAAAACTTTATTCCACTTAATTTTATTTTGACCGTAACCGGTTTCAGCTCGTCAAAGCCATCTTCAGACTGGTACACAAAATTCTTAGTCTACGGTTTATATACACAAAATATGGGGGAGGGGGGAGAGGGGTAACAAATAGTAGAGGTAGTAACAAATAAAATTGATTAAAACCCTATAAACTATTTATTATTTATTTTTGGTAACAGCAGCTTCATGTTGTCATAGTTCTCTTTCATGTTTGCAGCATGACCAAGTGGAATGGATGGTTGAGTATTTCCATTGTGAATTAAAACAACTTTCAAATTTACTTTCGACGAGTCTATGAAAAGTCTCCAATTTGATGCGTTATGTTCCAAGCCAAGAGCTGCGAACAGACCTTCAATGTCTTGACAGTAACATAAAGTGTCTTCCATGACATAATATACAACATTCGAGCCTAGTGTTGCCATATTATAAAAAAATCAATGATAACTCACGAATAAATATGAATTGATACACATTTTAGTAAAACTTAAAACCCATAAAAACCTGACGTGATAGAAAAAAACTAATCACATATCTGAAATCAGCGAGAAATTTCCTGTCAGATTTGGCTACTTTTGTTAAATGTACAAAAAATGTGTTGACCAGTGTTAGTGATACATGTGTTATTATGCACTTCTAGGTGTTATTTGTTCATTGGCGGACATTAAATGAAAGGGGCACGTTTTATGATTAAGGCTTCCGTCGTCAGTCACACTCGTATTTATACTCATATCTTAACCAATTCATTGCTCAAGAGATCTTTTGAAATTGCCGCCCATACAAAATCTGGTGGGTGCTGTGAAACTATATCGATGATTTCCATAGAAATCATTGAATATCTATCTATATGTTAAATTTAGATGAGACCTGAAGCACAAAAATAGGTTCCACTTTTTTACGTCCAACTGACCTCCAACGCTCTAACTAAAACTACCGAATTCTTCTGCTTATCGCGTTCTAATAGAGCAACACGATTAAATGAGATATTACTATGTAATAGCGCCTCTAATTTTATTGCTATATTTGAACTTTGTTGTTGTATATTTACCCATTTTCGTTGTTTTTTATCAATCTCTTTTCTTCTTCAACAATAAATTGAAAAATTTTCACTAAACCATTATTTGGAGTCTCGTTTTTTTTTAATGTTTTTTTCCAGTTTTTTTTTCAGTTCCTGGATTATGGTGTGAATGAGTTAGAATAATCATGTGATCAATCTGTGAGCTCTGGCGTCTTTAAATTAAATCCCGTCTGAAATTTGTCTCGTAACTATGTAGGTATTTTCTGAATACAATAAATTTTTCTATACGAAACAAGTTAACCCTATAATTTATTTTTACTGTTTTTTTACAGACGATCTCACTTATGTGAAAACAATACTTTAAAAAAACCCAGAAAATACACAAATTTCTACATACAATTACAAACATCCACAGACTCAGACGTATGGTATATTAATTTAGATGCATACATCTAAATAAAGATTTAAAAAACAATAAAAAAATACAAAATTATGTAACATCATTCTTTTAACCAAATGCCACGTTTAGCGTGAAAGGAGAATTTAAAATTTCAATTTTAAATAAATGATTATTCCAGTTGTTGAACTCCGAAGTTACTATTTGTATTATCGTGATTCATTTTTAGGTTATTATAGCGTGTTGTGCTTCTTCTTCCATAGCCAACGTTTCGGTCAGCTTTACAATGTCGCCCATCAGGGCATGTGCATCTGTACACCTTGGCCGTGAAAATCTCAAATTATAATATCCTATAATATTTGTTGTGCGAAACGTAAAGCAATTATCGTTTACACTATAATTGCTTCTTTCCACGGAACTGAACAAATATTTAATTGGACAAAGGTATCATAAATGTTATTGTCGCTTCATCTTTTTTTTGTTTTCTATGATATATTTATTTAAAAATTTCTAACATTCATTTCTCCAGTTGTTTGTTGTCTGTGAAGAATATCTCCAGAATTCGCCCACGGTGTTAAATTACTCAGAATTATTTATCGCTAGGTTTATGACCAGTCTGTACTTAAACATGTACCTAGCTGTAACTACTTTTCTTTTTTGAGATTCGTGTCTTATTCTCAGAGCTGCATCTCTCCGATACGGCGGCAACTGAGAGCTAATGACGGGTGCCAACAATATCTCGTCATTTCTATTTTCACTCTGTTGGACAACGCATGTTATATTATTTTATTATTGTGTTAGAAATATCATTTTTGGAAGTGATTCCATCATTATGTAATTACTTCTTCGCGAAGGTCTACGAAACTAGTTACTAACTAGATACCTACTTTAATGAGGATTTTTTTTTCAGTTTTGATATGCTGTCTCTGTTCCCTGTTTTCTTTTTCATTCGTAATAAAACTTTTTTTCGTATTTACCAGTAGTTGTATTTTGTTGGCCATTTTTGTGTTAGATTGCTAAAATAATTCTTAAAAACGTATCAATTTAATTTGTCAGTACTTTCCTACTGCTTTTAGGTATGTAAGTACTTTAACTAACTAACCATTACGCCGACTCTCCGCAGGGGTAGGCAGAGAGGACGGACGGCTAAACAACTCGGTCTTGGCACACACTCCTTGCCTCATTCACATTCATACACTGTCTCATACTTATTCTTCTATTATTCTGACTTATTATATTAATCTTAGCAAAAACTAAAACACCGTGCAATACAACACAATAAATAACTACAATACAAGACAAAACAAGAACAAGAACAAGTCAATAGGTGAAAATGCTTAGTTATTAGTCTTTTGACGTCCAGCTTTGAACATTTTTTCAGACTTAGTTGCGATTCCGGTTTTACTTGAGGATAAAGAATTGTCCTTCACCTTAAAATTATTAACGATATTTTCGTTAAGGCGAAACTTAATGCTAAATCACTATTTCGATTAATCTTTATAACGAATTGGTGTACATTATGAATACCAAAAAATATGCTTTAGATAAATTGAAGGTTTTCCTATCGTTTCGCTTGAGTAGAATACAAATAAAATAATAAATTATTCAATAAAAAATATAAATGTAAACTACTAAAAAAATATTTTCCTAATAGAAATGAATGGACGCGTAAAGGAAAAAAAAATACAGTATTATAGTTTAGATTATCTGTGACAGTTTCACTTGATTAACTTTTTTGTTTTCTTATAAAATGATTTACAACATAAATAAAAACCAGTTTCGTGCTTGAAATCGAACTTTTCTAGACTCCGTTTGTCAAGCGATTTTAATGCCTATTACCTACAATATAAGGTATACCAAGAATATACAAATTTTTGGCTTGTAGCTTCCTCTTAACTTGCGGTTCAGGATCTCGCATGACGCGAATGATTGTTAATTTTAGTTGTAGTTTGTTCAAAGTTTTTTCGAACCGCCTGGTTCCAAATATGGTCAGATGGTTTGCTTCCGGCTCGTCAAAATGATACCTAGATTTCATGTTAGAGCAAGTCTATTAATTTGGATGTCAATAGATGTGGGCGTGTTTCGTGATACACAAATCTAAAATCAACAATATGAAATTGAAATGGGATGACGATTTACGATGTCAGGCAAGTGTAAAGAGCTCGTGCTAAATGGGTTAGAACCAGTGGCGGTTCGTGGTTTTTTTAACAGGGGGTTCAGAAATTCAAGAGAAGATAAACATATCTAATCAAAATTTACTTACTGTTGTCCTACGTCAAATAGTCGAATACGGCAGCAGTCACACAACTTAAATAAAGTTAGTGGGAGGGGTACCTACATATTATTGTTTTTAAATCACTTTACCTAGACACAATTATTAGATAATGAGAAAAGTTTTATAGGAATTAAATTGTTTAATGTTTTTATAGCACTCAATGTAGGTACGTTGCTAATTATTATTGTTTTTTAGAGAAGAATAATTTCGTAGAATATATAATAGATATTTTAAAACATCAAAAAAACAAATAAAGGTGGCACGAAATAAATTTAAAAATAGGTAGTAGATTTACAAATGCCATAAGCAAACGGTTGGAGAAATGCAGAAACAAGAAAACAAAAATATGTACAAAAATGACTACAAAGTTAAATACCATAATATAACATAAAAAAATAACACTTAACTTGCATCCCTATGGTTCAAAGGTTAAACGTCGGCCGCGAAGTTCTCGGGTTTCTTCGGTTACATTCGTCAATGTTCGGAGGTCACGTGATATCACAACGCGTGTTCGGCGCACACAATTTGTCTTATTTTTGCAAAGAAAGACCAAATTTTGTATATATCACCGTCATAGGGTCTGTACCGGCTAAGATTATTTTGTATGGAGAGTTTGGCGCGGATTTTAACTCGCACAAATTTGGAATAGGCATCGTATTTTTCGGTGGCGCGGGTTTTGAAGGCGAAATTTTAATAGCGTGCTATCTATAATGTGCTTATATTATTATAAAACAAGGATGTTTTATTTTCTCATATTTTTAATGGGGGTTCGCCGCACAAACGCACTTTAGAGAAAACCGCCACTGGTTAGAACTAAAAGGTATTAAGTCAGCGACGACATTGGTTTCCATTCAATCTATTCGGTGTAATTCCATGTGCCGACTAGGAATACAAGACAAAATATAAAATTCTTCTGTAATTCATACACGACCAACTATCAGACACACTCACTAATCAATAGGATGCATGATATGGGCAACAAGTGTGGGGTTAATATTGATTTATTTATTGACTCCATTTATAGAACTAAGCATAATCTATACCAACACTTTGTCGAATCCTACAAATTAGAGTAGCGTTGGTAAATTAGTTTTAATGTTTTGTCTTAAATGTAGTGTTGTTGTAATTTATTTTTTACTTTATGTTATTCTTACGTTTTACTGATATTGCTTCGTATTTAGTTTTTTTTTATTTAGTTTTCTTTTTTTTTAAATTATTTCTTAGTATTTTCTCATTATACTTGTAATTACAATTTTACAATTGTGTATTTTGTTCCTACTTTACAATGGATTATATCTATTTACTGTCAGTATCTCTTGTATAATACAGATATTCTCCTATGTACACTGCATCATGTATCACTTTTATGTAAAAGCCTTTTTAGGCGTATATATGTAAATAAATAAACAACTATGCTAGGTTTGCCTATATTAGTGAATATTATAAGTAACTCCTAGACAATGAATCATTTTACAATTATTTACCATGTCAATATAACAAAAGTCTTCGCTCAATTTTTAAAAAGTAAAAATAGGCAAACGTTTTAAAATCACGCGGCAAACTGGGGGTTTTAAAACCTTCTATTGTATTATTTTCAAAAGAAAGTTTTAAAACATTTTATTATATTACTAAACTGGGGTAGATTTTTTTATAAAAGTGTGGTAGTCGAATTCAGCAGTGTTTTTTCCTTGGTTCTGGTTCGTGAATTATCTTTAATTCAATAACTGTCTCAACTAGAAAAAGTCTACGGTATCTCCAGGATGTCAGAAAGTGGTGCGTTGTTATTTTGGGTCATTTTACCGTGCGTTTTCTACGAGTGCCGTGCAAATATATCGGTAGAGTTGCTTTCTAACACGTTTTTACTGTAATCTTCGTATTCTCGACGTCCGTCTTTAATGTCTCACTTATGTGCGTATCGGGACATCTATCGGGTTGGTGGATTAGTGTCAAATCAACAAAAAAGTTACTCTACATATTTTTTATTTATTATTTACTGTTATGACCACACAAGACATATTATTTGTCTTTGCAAAGTTGGCTATTCTCATCTCGTCTATTCTTATTCTTTTAATCAACCAGTTTATTATTATAAATTCCTATATCCAATAGTTAAGATGGGTTAAGACGACAATCAATTAACTCTAGCGAAGAAGACAGTAATATTGTTCTTATTTATCTTTATAAGCATTTGCTAATAGTATAGATGATCTACAGTCTCTCGTGTCTAGGATGAACGAAGTATGCATGAAGAATGAGTTAATGATGACTGTAAGTAAGTCTAAAGTAATGGTGTTTGAAAGAGAGAGTACGAAAACAGTGTGCAATATAATTGTGAATGAAGAATACTTAGAGCAGGTGGATGAGTTTTTGTATTTAGGAAGTATGTTTACGAGAGATGGGAAGGCTGACAGAGATATTGAAAGAAGGGTAAATGCAGGTAATTCCGTTAATGGAGGACTGAACGCAGTTGGCGCTAACAAAAAATTGTCCAAAGAAGCAAAGTTAGCAGTCCACAACGGAGTGCTGGTACCTACCTTGATGTATGGAAGTGAGGCATGGAACTGGCAAAGAAAGGATGAAAGTAGATTAAATGCTGTTGAAATGAGATCCCTGAGGCGTATGTGTGGTAAAACCATGTTTGATCGTGTGAGGAATGTGGACATCCGCAAAGAGTGCAAGGCTGATGTAAGCGTAATGAGTAAGATTAAGAAAGGGACGCTAAGATGGTTTGGGCATGTAGAGCGAATGAGATAGGAGTGTAAGGAGGATATATGATGCAAATGTGAATGGTAGCAGAAGTCGGGGAATCAGATACTCGAGTCGGGCCATGTCAAGAGTCAGAATAATAGAAGAGTATGTATGAGACGACGTATGAATGTGAATGAGGCGAGAAGTGTGTGCCAAGACCGAGTTGTTTGGCGATCCGTCCTCTCTGCCTACCCCTGCGGGGAAACGGCGTGATGGTTAGTTAGTTAGTTAACAACGATTTGAAAGAAGATTTTGGGTTCACCCACACAACAAAATAAATATTAATTGTAGGGCATTAGTCGCCGTCAACGAATTTCATGAGAATGTTGTCAAATTGTCATTTTTACATGTTGCGGTAAATTATAGTTATATAAACATGGATATTTTCCGCCTCCAGAATAAATTTAACCCTCCAGGTCTCGGAAGGACATTACTAGCCACAAACATCGTATTCCATTATAGACTCTGAAGGACAGATCTGACCAGGACGTCAACACATTATAAAAGAATTTTTATCTTGTTTACTATTTTCCATATTTCATATGTTCGTTATTGGAAAGATATATAATTATTCTTCACAGTTTGTATGAAGTATTTATACATTATTACATGGATTAAATATTTTAAAATTGTCACTGTGTTTGGTTACGATTTTCTGCATTTTTTCATTGACAGTTGAAAGTTTTAAAGTGACAGTTTTATTTCTTACTACCTACACAAAAGGAATATGTTTTATAAATATCGAATTCTTTCAAAATTATGGACGCTCCGAGTCAAAATGTCCTGGTAAGTTTTTTTGCTAAAAAAAATATTTTTAGAAAGCTCAATGTTTTTTTCAAATGTAAATATTTAAGACGATAACAATAACAATAACAACCCTTACGTAGATGACGAAAGGTTTAAATTCCCGCTTAACACCATCCGCCTGTTTTGATTTATGCAAGAAAAAAACATGGCCAGAAAGTACCTTTTATTTTATTTTGTGAATGTTCAGGCATAAATATTTTTTTTTCGATCATTTTATAAATAACTTAATTTGCCACATTATACAATAAAATCATAACCGAAAATGGGTTCGTAAGTAGGAGATTTTTAACTTTAAGGCAGTTTTCATAGGCCTTTACATTATTTTTTCTCGGCTTATAAAAATACGATGTATTCTACTCGCACTATTTAATTAAAGCATCTGAAACATTTCTAGGCGACCAAATTTTCAAACTAAAACACATAATTTTGTATTACTACGCATGGCATCGCCTTAAAGATAATTTAATCTAATTTCTAAAATAGTGTTTCTTTTAACGACAACTTCAAAAATAAGTAATATGTAGCACATTTTAGATACCTAGGGAGCATTCCGAACTTACGAGAAGATTCGCCGTGTCGTTAGGACTTGTTGGTAAAAATATTTAAAAGCCTGAAAGGTTAAGATTCAAATCAGGTTCGGACGCCATCTCTGTCAAACGAGCAGTGGATGCGAATGCAACTCGCGTAGCGTGCTTTCAGCATTGTAAGTAGCGTGCAAGTGACGTCAAACCCGTAGTCGACGCGTCGCGAACTAGTATGGCAAAACTCGAGTCGCTTGTAAGTGTCTCTGTGTTCGAATGGCCTTACTGCCATGAGTGATCACAATTTTAAGTCAAAACGCTGCTTGAAGTGGCCGTTTAGCGGTGTTTTAGTGACCAGATCTGAACAGTCACAAACACTCCAACCTTCCTCTTACTTATCGCTTTCTACTCCCCGCTTCCTCCAACCTCAGAACATACCCCAAATAGTGGATTATTAATAACCAAATAATTCATTTTATTTTTATGAGTAAAGCTTCCTACATCACAAAATAATTACCCACGACTCTGAAGTTTGGCCCGAAATGCGTACATATACCCACGTAATTAATACACCTTGATTGTGCCGGCTCAAATATTAGGTTAGAAAAGATCAACTAATTTACATCTTGTTTTAGAGCAGAATGTAGTTCTCATATTGACAATAACAAGGCGATAGCGGATGCAAACCATTTCTGCTTTATAAGATAAAAAATGTTGTCCATAGAACTGCAGAGCCGCTGTAATAATGAATATTGTTTTAAATCGGTATGGGAACTAACCTGGAACATCGGAAATTATTAGGGCTAAGGTCGAACCTTTTTTTTATATTGACCCCACGCAGGAGGCCCTGCAGAAAATAATTTTCCTCATATGCCGTCGTTGAGAATTCTGTGTGGAGGGTCTTATAAGGAAAGGTAGGAGGGGAATTTCTGTGAAGGAAAAGGGTATGCGTGCTGGGTAGGAATCTGTGGTCAGTGCGTCCGTGAGTGACGGACGTATGGATCTGTCTCTCCCACTCAGTGTTGCCAACTCAACTACTTCAAAATATGCTAGAGTGATGGGAAAAATATGCCAGAAATATGCTAAATTCCTTTAAAAAATGCCAAAAAAAAGCCAACATAAATTTAACTTAGTATTTATTGAGAAATATAGTGATGGGAAAAATATGCCAGAAAAATATTAAATTACTTTAAAAAATGCCAAAAAGCTAACATAAATTTAACTTAGAAATAAAATCAGTGAAATAAAATATCAATATCTTCATCTTCTTCTTCTTCTTCATTAATAGCAGCTGATGTGGAAGGCTGAGAGACGGAGTTGTAACTTTCTTTGGTCCCAATGCAGCGTAGTACTTCGTAAGGAACAGTGTAAGAATAACAGCACTTTCCTGCTCTCTTTAGGCCAAACTCACGTACAAAATGGCATTCAGGGTTCTCACCGCCAAACGATTTCGGAGTTTTGTTTTGACCAGACTCATTTGGCTAAATACACGTTCAATGTCCGCATTTGAATGCGGCAATGTTAAAATAGACATTGCAAACTGACATAAATCACCGAAGGGGTTATTATTAGCTGCATCTTTAAATTGCATGACTTCATTCCAAAACTCTACAGTGGAAGTCAAGGATTCCCATTTAATGTGAACTATGTTTCTCCATTGAGACACCAGTTTTTAAATCGATATCATTTTTGTTAGTTAAAAAATTGGTTTTTATTATTTTCATGTTTCTGTAAAAATAAGCCAAATAAATATGCTATATGCTAAAAGCATAAAAGTTATGCTAAACATGGAGTAATTATGCCAAATTTAGCATAAAATATGCTAACTTGGCAACACTGCTCCCACTGCTGTGTAAGGTAGGTAGAGACCTGTTGGAGATGTCAAAGCGTCTCCTTCAACTGGTCTTTCGCGTTTCGGACAGCCGCAGCTGGTGAGAAAGACCTCGGTAAACCTCCAATGAACCTTGTCATCCTTGCCAAGTCACCATATGCAGCGAACCACTCGAGCTAACCTATGGCAGAGGTGTTTAAGTCCAATAAATGGTTCCCACTTCCCAAATCGATAAATATTATTCATTTTCCTCGTTTAAGTAATAATGAGGTTGTTTTCCCATTTTGATTTATTATTAGAGTACCAACTGCCCTTGTCCTGAATCAGCCAACAGGGGTCCATGAATTTCCCAATTTGGGAAAGGCTTTGAGACTGAAGAAAGTGAGCAAGGGGAGGATATGGAAAATATGAAGGTTGTGCCGTGGCATCTTATTATTTAACGCTGCTAAATCCGTCTCATGCAATGTTTCAGTTCTGAATATTGGTCTCACCAGGCCGATGATAAAATATCTCCAATTCTGAAACGGGGCAAATATGGTACTACGTAGTATTTATTAACGCATGCCCGGATTTAGAACATGACAACTTTAAAGTGGAGCCAAAGAGATTGCCGCTCGGAAATGGTATTAAACATATTATTATTTATATCAACAATACTCCTAAACACATCATGTAAACCTACAAATAGCTGTAATTTTCTGTTTTTGTTTCTTGTGTTTGTATGACTTGTTGCATAGCTTTTATCAAATGTAATTTTATTCTTATTTTTTATGTTTCAAAGTATCTGTCAAATTAAAATTATACTACCAACCATGTAAAAGCCCTCTGGGCGTTAAATAAATAAATAAAATAAATAAATAAATACGGATATTAAATCTTGAAATACCCGTACACATTCAAGGTGTTAAGGGGTTTTCTTGACTTATTGTGGTTATTAGTGGTTTCTGACATTATTTGAAGCAAAAAATGTAAATGGAGTTTTGGAATCCGGTGATTAATTTTTTTTTGTTTTTTACATAATTTTTTTTTAAAATCCTTAGGTATTAGACAATAAGGATCGAGTTGAGGGGTTGAGTGACCAGTGACGAAATGTGAAAAAATGTTTGGTTTTGAAAAAAAAACATCAAAAAGTCACTAGATTCAAAAATTTCACTTACATTTTTTACTCCAAATAATTTCAGGAATCACTGGTGAAAGTAAGTTAAGCACGTCCCTTAACATCCTGTATGTAGGCTGCTTCAAAACGTATCCGGCAAACTTCAAACCAGCGACTCCTGCGCTTATTTAGATTAAAAACGTAGGTGACCTTTTGCTCACACACACACTGATTCCTACATTCCTACCCAACCTTCATGCCTTTTAACTTCCCAGAACTTCCTCGTCTTTCTTTCCTTCCATTCCTTAAAAAAGACCCCCCACACCGCATCCCAAATGATTGCATAGGCCGTGAGAGAAAGTATTTTACTCAGGGCCTCCTGTGTGGAGTTAGTGAAAAAAAATATACCGGTTTGTAATAATAACGATAATGACGGCCGGCATAGTCCAGTGGTAACGCATTGGACTGCCATTCCGAAGGTCGCGGGTTCGAACCCGGCGTGCGCAAATAAATTTTATTTGATTAATTTATGTTATTTCACAATTAATTAATTAAAATAATATATAGTATATTTGCGGCACGTTCCAGAGTGGAAGATACTACCAGTATCGCCCTGGTGTAAGACCACCATTCAGAATTGAAACGTTGCTCCAAATGGCTTTAGCCGTGTTTAGTGACTAGATCTGAATAGCCAGGTACTTCCCCACCTTCCTCTTTCCCTTCCCCACTTACCTTCAGCCTCACAACATCCCCCAATTGAGGATGCCATAGTCTCACTGGCTCCAGACGGGAGCAGTTGGGACTCTTGTGAGGTATTCACTATAAAAAAAATTAAAAAAATTAGATTAGTAGATTAAGTATATGTATATTTGAGCCTTTATGTTTTATATACATAGCCTATATTTTTCCATTTTATTCATTAAAATCAGAGCTGTATAAATTAGATATGGTAGATTTTTTTGTCTTTCATTAAGAAACTGATCATTTTGGGACTGGTTCCTTTCGAATGAAATGATTTTTTTTGAGGAACCGTGTATTTTCCTTCACATTTAAAAAAAAATACTAATTAATTATTAATATATATCATATTTCCAGAAAAACTGTGTTACCAAAGACAATTTCCTTTTTTATTTTTTAATCAAGAAACACATTTTGGCATTGATAGTGCATATTTTCCACTAACTTTGATTTTGTTTTCTTTTTGATTTTGTTGTGTTCTTTGTAAAAAAAATAAGAAAATAACACGTAAAAACCCAGCCGGGCGTAGATTTATAAACAAATAAATTAACGTGCATATTTGACAATTTTGACAATTTTTATCAGCAATATGTTAGTAACTTGCTGTACCCCTCCTCGCGTTGCTGTTGCTCAGTTTTGCTGTCTGTGCAGTAGCGCGTGTTGTTTTTACGTCCAAGAGATAACGCTGTTTTAAAAAAAACAGGTGACATCTATATAAAAGAAAAACTCGCTTATTTCAATGCAACATTGTGTCAAAATTTTTCCTTTTCCTGTGTAACGACCGAGAGCAAAATAAATTTCAAATTCTCCAAAATAGGGCAATGAGAACAATACTCAGACGAAATAGGTATTCAAAAGTAAATAAAATGTTAAACGAACTAAATTGGCTAACGGTGAAACAGATGTTGACCTTGAACACGATGATATTTTTACACAAAATTGTAAACAACCTGCTACCCAAATATTTTTCGAATAAAATTGTATACAACAAGGACATACACAAACATAAAACTAGGACGTACAATCAAATTAGGCTACCAAAGAAGGACAAAGCGAATACCCAGAATAGTATATTATATAAAGGGATGAAATACTATAACGCGCTGCCGGAAAACCTTAAGTCTGCCCCAATTGAAAAGTTCAAGATGTTGTGTAGGAGCCACATCAAGCAAGAAAAAAATAAATAGTATATTTGTATGTAATAATTAATTAGTCATTTGTAAACTTAAATGTACAAATTACTAAAATAAAAACAATAAAAAAAATAAAAAATAAAAAAAAAATAAAAAAAAATTCAAAGTAATCCGTGAAGAATTTTCGGAGATTTAAAATTTTGAACAAACAAACATTTTTATTTATATGGCTTTTATTTCGGGTTTTGTCCGTTTCCACGAATAAACTAAGCATTGAATTTACACTACTTGATTGCAAGTTAAGATAGTGTACCAATAAACGCCGTACTTTACAAAGCGCCACACCTTGCGTGCTCATAATTAATGGATTATACCTTTAATCAATTATCCAAGAATTTTTCCTGCTATTATGTATGAATCCCATTCATTTAACTGTAGATTACTCCGAGATTATTTATCGCAATTACGTATGAACCAGTGGCGTACCATCATAGTGCCGATCAGGTCTCGAAAAATCGCCTGCGAACAAAATTGATTTTTTTCGAAATGCTTTGTAGAAACTTTTGACGACACTATTTTGAGGCTATCGTTGGTTAGAAATAGTCGCTGCTAGTTTTTTTACGCTTGATCTGAACGCGGCATGAACTAGTTAAGAGCTACAAGCCAAAAAGTTGTATATTCTTGGTATACCTTGTGTCGTAGGTAATAGACTTTAAAGTCGCTTGACAAACGGAGTCTAGAAACGTTCGATTTCAAGCAAAAAACTGTTTTTTTTAAATTTATTTTTTAAATAATTTTATAAGAAAGCAAAAAAGCTAATCAAGTGAAACTGTCACAGATAATCTTAGCTATAATACTGCATTTTTATAAAGTTGTTTCCTTTATGCGTTCACACATTTCTATTGAAAAAATATTTTTTTAGTAGTTTGCATTTATATCTTTTATTGAGTAATTTATGTTTTTATTTGTATTCTACTATTATCCTACTTTGGCATTATGCTTCGCCTTAATGAACAGCATTGAAAATATCAACGCCAATCAAAATAACCACAGTTTTCGTGTTTTTTTTTTTAAATATCCACTCAGACTTTTTTTTAAATATATACATGTATTTGAATTTTGATTTTGTTTACTTGAATTAATGTACTAATGAAATCTTGGAAGTAGAAATTAACCCACTTCCCGACATCCGATCGAGCTGAAAGTCGGCAGACAGACTCGTTGTCGGTGACATATTGCTTCTTCGAGAATTACACAAAAATATTGTCTGCAGCACATATTTAACTGCGCATTTTATTTATGGTGGATGGGTAGTGCCCGGTTAACAGGTTTGCCCCGGGGCCCAATAATTGGTCGTTTCGCCACTGGCATGCTATAAATTTCAATCGCATCTTGCACATTCCTGCACTGCCACCAGCGGAACAAGTGGCGTGTGTAGTATTCATAGTATTATTGTTTTCTCGTCATATTGTAACAAAATTAACTGCTTTCTTCGTGAATTTTTCACACTTTTTAGACTTGCTCCATTTTTGTAACCTTGCGGAATAAAGCAAAAGAGTCGATTAACAGTTTTTTCAAGCGGGTCTTTGATGTGATTTATTTGTAAACGGCTGGATTTTTTCTTTTTAAAAAGAAAGACAAACATTCCCGTGTTATGAATAACCTGAAAATATTTAAAAATGTTCTACAAGCACCACAGTAAGCGGAAAATGTTGCTTGTGTTGTGATGGAGGACTTAGCCAGCCGAGGAATTGGATTGTTTGTGGATCTCAGAGGTGGTGGATTGAAACATTGCTTAGTGCAAATTCATTGTTTTATTTATTGACAGTGTTGTCACAACATGAATTTATTCATGTATATTTAACTACTCAGGCCTCTGCCATATTTTGAGAGAAGGTCGGAGTAATTCCGATTTGCAATAAAATCCAAATAAACTGAATATTTCCATACTAAAAACTGTTATTAAAAAGTGATGAAACGCGCTTAAAATTTTATCATTATAAATATAGTAATATAATTTTTTGATACATTAAAATTTTTAATGCGAACATAAAAAATAAAATAAAAATGGCTCACCTTACGTTTTTCGTCATTTAACTAAAATTACTGACGATGTATATAAGGTGAGCCATTATATTTATAATGATAAATTTTTTATTTTATTTTATTATTATTAATTTTCGGGAAATGAACAGTTTACATTTATTTCAGTTTGTACAGTATTATGTACTCGTAGCCAAAATAAAACCTATTATGGATTTCCTCCTTGTGACTTTACCTCTACTGAGACAGCACAATAAGGAATAAGTAAATTAAATTTGTAAGAAACGAATATGAAATCAAAAATTTATACAAAACAAAAGATTATATAAAACGAAAAATGTACATAATAAAACATTTATAGCCATGGAGATCATAATAGAAATATAAAAAATAGAGACATAACATTATTCAAAAACCATCAGAGAAATATTCTTTTATGGACCTCTTGTATTTGGTAAGTTCGCAACTGAAAATATCAACCTTGGATAATACGCTATTGTAATTATTGCAATGTCTGTTCAGGCAAGAATTCTGCTTAGAGTTCGTTATGCATTGATCCTCCCTGAACAGAATAGAAGAGCGTGAAAACAAGCGTATTTTATTAGACAAATGCGTAACAAACGTTATTTTCACCACATTTTTTTGTCTTTTCATATAAAAAATAAAGTATTAACCCCCTAGTTACGGACGGGTACACGTTAGCTAGTATGTTATAAATGCAATCAGATTTTCTAAAACAACTGTTTATCGTGAATACGCAATAATGTTTTGTTATGACGATGACCATTTTTCTTCCACGGTCTAGTGAGCGCGCATTTGTCGACAAATAGCCATTTCCCGCTTCGTTTCCCAACGCGGTCAAATTTATTTATTAATTATTATGATTTTATTAGTACATATTGTGGTTTCTTCTTCTGTATTACCAGTATTATAATGGGAAAGTTTTTTTTGATTGATGGGTTTAGAGTGCAATTTATTCGTTTCCGTTTATATTTTGTTCGTGTAAAATGCAACGGTCAATTTTGTAGTTAACAATTCTGTGTGCATTTAATTTCAGTTTATGAATGGGAAATAAAAATCGGTTTAATAATAATTTTTATCCGAGACACTATCTAGGTAACACCAATTTCATTAGAAACTTTGTTTTCATTTAAAAAGGTAGATGCAGAAAATATGGTAAAAATTAGTTGCAAGATGATCTTGTTAATTCTAGATTTGAAATATGAGATCCGAAAGTTTTCGCTTAAATAGGTACTAATGGTTCCTAGTTGTGACCGTTATCTTCATATTATTCTGTCTCTTGTTCTGTTTCATGTCTCGTTTAGATTTATTAGTATTATCTTCTTCTTCAATGACATCTCTTTTATGATACAAGCAATAATTATTCGCCTGAAACACTCATCCACATTGAAAAATGTCCTGATAAAAGATACATGACGCCAACGGGACTCGAACCCGTGTCCCTTCGATTTCCGGTCGACAGCTCTGACCACTGAGCTATGGCGGCTTATCTCTTATCCGCGAAATAATTCAATATAATAATTTTTTTTTTTACGGATCTATTTTTATTTAGATGAAAATGAATTACATGTAAAGACTTAGAGTTGGAGAGTGAAATTATCGCTACCTCCCTCTTTAACCATCGTTTCGTACAGCTTTACAGTGTCCATCATCATACAACAAATGTAACTCATCTAAGGCTAAATAAGTTGGCAATACGACATAATACCCCAAAAATTAATCACGATTATTTTACTGTCGTTCTAAAAGTTTATTGATGCGGGGTTATAAACAAAATCACAAACGAAATTAGTATTTTTAGTATTATGCCCATTTTAAAATACGTACAGTTTATCTTCAGTTCGTGGTCGAGCTGTAATCGAATTACTCGTATCTAGTTATTGAAATATGCAATATTCATCAAGTGTAGCTATCAAATGCGTAGTTTTCGTTTCGACTCCCATCGCAGCCGTCGTTGTTCCGTGCGTTTGAACTTTCTCCCATCCTCCATGGATAGTTATGCAACGCGTTTCTTGTGTTGATCCGCCCTTTAATCGGATTGAGAAATTCATTTCAATTTATTTTACATGCCACAGGCCTAATAGAAGCTTATTGATGTACATATGCATTGTGCACATAAAATTGATTTGAGAAAAGCCTAACTCATTCTCACTGGGATTTTTTTTTGATTTCGTGTGAAATGTGACTGGGAGTCAAGTTGTAATATAGTTCACAAATTTTTATTAGCAATTATTTGTCGCCTGAAATATCCATACAAAATGAAAATAAATGCCGCCAACGGGAATTGAACCCGCACCTTCTGATGTCCTGTCAGGTGCTCTGGACCACTGGGCTACGTCGGCTTATTCCCAACAATCCAAATAATTCAATATGTACTGGTACTTCAATCAACAATTACTGCTCATTATATTTTTTCACCTGTGAATAACCAACTTTATTTTTGTAGGAAAAGCTTTGTTAGTGCTAAATTTCCCACTAGATGGCGTCGAGACATATTATATCTACATTTGATGGTGAAATATTTTGACTTGTCAAATATTATTATATTATTTGTGCTATGCATAAAAAACCTTGTCTTGTAAAAATTAGTTTATCATTAAAAAAAATTATTAAAGTTCTGATTATTTTACTCACCCGACCATTTTCTAAGATCTAGTGAAAGTAAAAAAAGCCTCCGGCCGGAAAGTCGATCGATTGTACTAATTATTATCAACGTAACCATCTTTATGTAAAAAATACAGGATTACAAGAAAAAGGCTAAGAAATATTTTGAAGGGTTTTCTAGTATCGGACATTGATGTATAGATTGTATAGTATCGGACACATAAAAAAAAAACAATTTGTTTTTATTAAAAACGTCGAGTTTTGACGCCGCTACCTCTAGATCTGGAGCCAAGGAGTTATCCGCTCTTTTAAGGTTGTGTCGACAATTTTGGTACTAAACTTCAAAGTTCGTTGGCCAGAATTTGGTGATCCACAACAACTCGGTGCAGTAAATAATAATAACAATATTTAGTATTACAACACCCTGGTCATAAATTTTTATGATTTATCAAGCTGACGCGTTTATAATGCATCCCATTATAAAACCTGACTGAGTTTTCTTTCGTTGCATAATTTTACGACTGCTTGGCTATCGTATGCATTTTAAAGAAATCGAGTTAGAGTAGAGATTATAGAGAAGTTTCTATTTTATTTTGTTCAATAGTATTTTCCACTTTTTATGGTTTTTTTTTGCGGAATAGTGGTTACTGTGATTTCATTTTTTGACATATTCCTTTTTGACTCATTCCTTTTTGACACATTCCATTTTGACCCATTCCACATTATTTTTTGACACATTTCAATTTCCTTGCATCGTTCACTTTCAATAATATCATTCATAAACTTCTTATTTTACTGAGTCTTAGCATGATCCTATTGAAGTATTCTGTTTACTTGAACATGCCATGTATCCCTGGGTAGTACCTACGTTATCTTCTACTTCTTCCATCATCTTGCGGCATGTTTTCCTGAGACTCCTTTCTCTGGCCATCCTTTCTACATTCTAACACTTTTGAGTTTATTAGTGGGAGTATTTAACCTTTCTCATTTAACTACTGACAAAATATAGATTAGGTACATTTAAATGACAGCGATAAAGATATTTATTTTGTTTTTTAAATCCCTTTTACAAAACCTAACACAAAACAAACCGTAAACTTTACTAAATATATTTTTATACCTAATCTTAGTGAGATGAATGAATTTACAATGAAGAATAACCATTTGTCTATATACAGGGTGTCCGGAAACTCGTAGTACAAGCGGGAAACTGGTGAATCTACATCACATTTGGAGTCGATTTTGTAGTATATTTTTTTTTGATTTGAGCTTTCGTTATCGAGTAAATCGAGTTAGAAGTTGATTTTTTTTTTTTTTTTTTAATCAAATTCTTATAAATTATTACTGAAGATCAAAGTACCCAACTAATTAAAACTATTTGAAAGTAAAACAAATGAAGAAACTCGGATTTGAAGCATTATTTTTTTTTTTTTTTTTTTTTTTTATTTATTTATTTATTTAGTACAGGTGATGATACAATGACACATGTAGATAAAAAATACTTTGACTGCCCAACTAGGAGGAATTCCCGTTTTAGGACAGTCAAAATTGAGTTATTCATGCACGCATACATATTTTGTAAGAACAAAAACAAAAGAGGAAAAAAAAGAAAAGTAATATAATATATACATAACTAAAAAAATATATACATATATAACTAAAAAATAATGATACACTAAAAGAAAATATTATTATAAAAGATTAAAAGCAAAAAGTTATAAGGTTAACTGATGTTAACTTGTTGTTTGGTTTGTTTAGTTTTGTTTGTTTTTTTGTTTTCTTAATGTGTTTGATATTTTGTTTGTTTTATTTTTGGAAAAGTGTGAGTTCACACTCTTTTCTCCCTAATTGGTGAAGCCAGACAGTGATCGATTTACGAAGAGCACCTTTGCTTTCCTTTTTCCATGCATCAGGTATAAAGTTGTAAAGTTTTGGGCCTAGGAATGAAAAATGTCTTTGAGCAAGTGAAGTTTTGGTTGTGGGTGGTACGATTGGATTCCTCCGTGAGTGTCGGGTGTCGTGAGAGTGGTCGATAGATGGGTAGAGATGACGTTTTTTATGAGTGTTCAAAATTATTTTCCTTATGTATAATTGTCTGACATCTAGAACTCGTAACTCTTCAAATAGTGAATCGCTGTGGTGCCTAAAAGGTTTTTTCATGATTACCCTTAGTAAGGATTTTTGGGCCTTTGCTAAGTGGTCTAAAACCATCTTTGCGCATCCACCCCAGCCTAATGATGCATAATCTAATAGTGACCCACACATAGCGTTGTAAATGAGTCTTAAATCTTTTAGACATAGGATATTTCTAATTGGCATAAAGATATGCGTCAGCTTTCTAACCTTAGTAGTCACAAGGTCTATATGTCCGTCCCATCTAAGATGTTTGTCGATAACAATACCGAGATATTTTATACTGTTCACGCATTCTAATTTATAGCAATTACAGTTAGTTGATTCGATGCATTTATGTATGAAAATATTGTATAATTCTTTGGGTTGGCCCGCTTCTGTCGCACTGAATCGTATAAATTTTGTTTTTTCTGAATTGAGAGTCAAAAGATTATAATCTAACCAATATTTAAGCTGGTTAATACCGTCTTCTGCTTTGTTGTGTACAGCATTCCAGTTTCTTCCTTCAAATATTAAGACAGTATCATCCGCAAATGTTATGATGTGATTGGAGAGATTACTGTTACATAAATCATTTATATAAATACTGAACAGAAGTGGTCCTAGGGTACTCCCTTGCGGTACACCAAATTCTATAAGGGCGGGATCGCTAACTGTATCATTAATTTTAACTTTTTGGTATCTGTTCGCTAAGTAACTATCCATCCATTTGAATAGCTGTCCCTGAATGCCGATGGCCTGTAGTTTTTTCAGAAGTATTTTATGCGAGATGGTATCAAAAGCTTTTGCCAGATCAAGGAAGAGAGCGATGGACTTAACTCCCTGGTCAATATTATTGGAAATAATATCAGTCAGTTTAGCAATAGCATCTTCTGTTCCTAAACCAGGTCGAAAGCCAAATTGGTTCTTGGAAAGGATCTTATAATTTTCTAGGTAGAGACTAAGACGATTTTTGACGATTTTCTCAATAATTTTTGAGATTGAATTTAGTAGAGATATAGGCCGATAATTTTGTATATCCGATTTGTCTCCATTTTTGTGAATCAGTATGATAATTGATTCTTTTAAGTGGTTCGGAAATATGCCTGATTTGAAACTAAGATTACAGATAAATGCAATAGTACTAGCTATAAGTGGTTTCAACACTTTTAGCAAATTTGTTGACACTTTATCTGGCCCACAAGCATTCGATGTCTTGAGTTCATCTATCATTTTCATTACTTCATTAGTCGTAGTTTGAATTTCATCTGATTTACAATTATAAACAGTTGAAGGTATGTTGGCTAGATTGGATTCAGTTTTCTTACATTTATCGAGTATTTTGTTAGCGAGTGAAGCTCCTACGGAAGTAAAATAATGATTTGCAAAATTAGCCATCCCCTTGGGGTCAGCAGTGTTTGTGTTTTTAGTGTCTAATGATTGTATGAATGACGACTTATTATTTTTTGTTTTGGTGATTTTTCGAAATATATCCCAGAAACGTTTCTGAGTTAATGTGTTTTCGTATATATATTGTTTGTAGAATTTTTCTTTTGTTGTTTTAATTAATTTTTTGCACAAGTTCCTATATTTCTTATATTGTTCTTGTAGTAAAATATTATCTGGTTGCCTTTTCGCAATTTTGTGGAGTTGGTTTCGTCTGTGAATAGATTTGACAAGGCCAGGGGAGATCCATGGCATGAGTTTAAATTGTTTGTTTGGGATACATTTGTTGACAGTGTTATTAGATATGTAGAATTGCAATTTCTTAATAAATTCGTCCATTGCTTGGTTAGTGTCAGTCTGATCTAGTACGTTATGCCACTTTTCTGTACGTAGCTCCTCGAGCAGGCTGCTGTAATTTATTCTAGAAATATATTTGTTTTTAGCAGCAGAGGAGGGTTTATTTCTTAGACCGAGCGCCGTGGTATAATGGTCTGAAATTGTTGTGTGTATGACAAACGAGTCTATGAACTTAATATTTTTTATGTTAATGTGATCTAAGCAGGATTTGCTCGTGCCTTGTACTCTAGTGGGGGTGTTAATTGTTGGAGTGAAACCGTTTTCGCTCAGAAAACATAAATAATCATCGCATTGACGGTGATTGTCTAAGATTATATTGACATTTAGGTCTCCAATGATTATTTGATGTTCTGAGTTGTTTGTGCTGTTAATGATGGAATGTAGTGAATTAAGAAAGGTATCAATATTGTTGAAAGATGGTGATCTATAAATTGCAAATATGCACACATTTTTGTTAAGTACTATTTTTAGACAATTTGCTTGTGATAAAGCGAGCTCGTCAACTTGAGCTTGTATTTCGTTCCTGACATAGATAACAATTCCACTGGATTTATTTATTTTTATAGATGTGTGGTATTCAGTGTAATTTTGTATTTCTTTGGAGGTATAGTATTCATTAATCCAGCACTCAGTCAAAACTAATATGTCAAATGTGAATTTAAGTTGGTCAAGAAATATGAGAAGATCATCAATATTGGTAATACTTCGTATATTCTGGTGTACAATTTTTAGACTGTACGATTCCCAACAGTATTTATTTATGTCTTTAGGATTATCAACTACATAATTGTTGCATGTGAGCATAGATTCATCGGGAATTTCAAAAGAATGTTGGATCATTTTTAGAGTAAGTTATCTGTAAGTAAACCCACACGGTAATATTAATTTGGGATGGTAAATTTATGTTTTTGATGTGTGAACAAAGAAAGTTTGGTTGCTCAGTTATTGAAATAAAATAATATACATAAATTATTGTAATACATAAATTGTGAGAAAACATTAGCCATTTCATGTTCTTCGAATGGTACAAATAAAAATTGCAATTGGTATTAGTGGTGAATTGAGGGTTAGCTAGTAATTTCTTATAATAAGGAAGTAAAGTAGCGGGGTCAGAGAGACACAATGATGTAGTTGTAAATTTGTCATATAAGAATTTCCTGATAATGTGTGGGTAATATAAATGCACAACGATGTTAATAATTAAATTATTAATTGAAATGTCTGACATCGTGCTTATTTGGGGATTGAACAATGCAATATTGTAGTATTTTTTTGAAAGGAATAGAAATATCATGAAATATAGGAACACTCTGATTAACATTTTGAAAAGGGATACAGGTAGTATGGGTATGATTGCATTTGTGAGTCATAGTGCAAGTAAGATATTCTCAGAGGTGATATGTATAGCTCTCGATTCCGTAGTTTGGCGTATATATACTCGTCCCGCTTTTACCCATACGAATGCAAATTTTTTATCAATAGCCGTCTTCTTCGCTAGGTAAAGTAGGCGTTTATTTGTTGAAGTCAGGTGTTCCGATATATATACCGGCGTGCGCGGTCCGGAGAGTCCTATTGAGGTCGTGTTGAGTTTGTCTTCCTTAGTCACAGCATTCATATTGTACCTTTTTACATCGTTTAAAAAGACATCTCTTACGTGAACGTGCTTAAACCGCACAATTATAGGTCTGGTTTTTTGGGGGATTGTCTTACCCGGAGACCTATAGCTGGTCTCAATGTCATTTTTCGTAGTGTTTGTTTTTATTTCTTGATTTATGTTAAATAAAATATTTGCCAAATTCTCACCTTCAACCTCCGGTATACCTCTTATTTCGGCGGTAAAATTTTTTTGTTGCCGATCTTGATCGTCGATCTTTAATTCGAGCATAGTTAGTTTTGCCTCGAGTTCTGTGTTTTTTTTTTGAATGGAGTCTATGCTTTGTAGTTTTATCAGAGATTTTTTAAAGTCTTCTTCAAATCCCTCCATTTTGCTATTAAAGAATGTTAGCGAGGCCTTGAAGTCCTTGAATTCATCGAACATTTCGTATAATTTCGTCTGGACATTCTTGAATCCCTGTAGCTCAGTCTTGATTTGACGTAATTCATGTGTGATTAGGTCGAGCTGTGTTTCTCCTACTTTAGTGGTGCTGGCCGCTGGGGTCTCCTTCCTGGAAATGGAAGTAGAACGCGCCGTACTGCGCGTTTCCGTCTTGCAGCCAGTGCATTTGGTATTATTGCGTTTTTCTTGGGAGAGTTTTCGATAATGACCTTCACTTACGCCACCGCAGGCGAAATGTAGACTCTCCTTGCAGGAGGAGCACCAGAACATTGATTCCCTCGTGAGTATGGGTTCCGGGCACTTGCTGCAGGTGGTGCTCTCCATATTGCAGGGAGTTATTATGTATTACAGTGAACAATCGACACAGAAACTGAGTTGTAAAAAAATTATATTTTAGTATTACAGTTTTGAAGGAATTGTATTAGAATATTATATTTAGTTTATTTTGTTGTTAGATTTAATATCACATTTATTTTTAAAATTACAGTATATATTTGATTTAGTATTGGATTTATTTTGTATGATTTATTAGATTGCCATCTGTTGGACAGTAAGTAAATCAAACTTCACAACGTAAAAAATAAAAAATAAATGTTTACTCTGGGTTTCGAACTCACGTCCCGGGAAGGTAGATCGGAATGTGTCGGCGCCTCTCACCACGCTGCCAAGTACCGATACACAATTAACGTGATTTATTCCAATATAACTGGTAGACTTGCGAAATAGTCGTACAAAAGGTCTAAATTGTGGTTTAGTTTTTTGACACTTATATAACGACTGTTTTTTTTGAAAAATAATTCATGAAATTCACGTTCGCGCACAACGGGTTTTGAAATCACCCTTCATTTAATCCGGTGTAATCATAAAATATTTCTGCTCTGCAGGGTTAAAACATCTGTTGTTCAACCCCTTAACACCAGAAAAAACTTTAACCCTAAAATAGCCGAAAAATATATTTTTTTGGTTTTTTTTTTTTGTGAAAATGCTCAAATCAAAAAACTTTATGTTTATTTGGGTTCCCCATGTGGTGTAGATTCTCCAGTTTCCCGCTTGTACTACGAGTTTCCGGACACCGTGTATAAATAAAATTATATCGGTTTTTAAATTGTAATGAATCTAATAGATGATTACGCAAGAATCTTTAATTTAATTTTTTTATTAGCGCCACTTTACAACGTTCCTAAACCGTCTAAGCATTCCTTTCTTACGTTGCTTTTTTTCGTCCAGTTTTCATATGGGTAAGTATTTTCATGTGGTTTTGGAAAAAAAAACGTGGTGTTCTATTTTGGTACCGATTTTCATCCAGATTAAGATGGCGGACATTATAATGTGACACTTGTCGTCTGTCATTGTTTTACGTAACTATATTATGTGGAATAGTTGCATGTTTATTTTATTTTATATTTAAAATGTTGATAAAAAGATTATATAATATGTGTGTTGTTACTGATTGTGAATAAGTATTACTGTTATAAGTATTACTGTTCGGAACTGTGACTTTCGATATGCTTTCATGTGATGTATGGTTACGTTCAAGGGCTTGCCATTCAAATTTGTTGGCGATTTTTATAATTTCTTTAGTGGGAATTATATTTAAAAAAAAAACAGTTAAATAACTCACAATTTAATATATCAGCAAGATGTCAGAAAAACATTCAATCCCTAAAATTGAATACCAAGAACATTATAAATTGTATAAATATGTAATATTCACACAGACATAGGAATTAATAGACGAGAAGATAATGGCGAGGGGTAATATCAACTGTTGAAGAACGAAGGGAGTGAAGCTGACTGTGATTCGTCAATAAATCAATCTGACAGTAAATAGGCATCTCGCATTATAATATCACCATTTACTTCTTAAAAGTAAAATCTGCTTTTGAATGAATAGACATTTTTACATGGGAGCGCAAATTACTCGCCACGTTATGAACAAATTTGCGAAGTCCAAATTCGGCAAAAAAATTCGGTTCTATTTTCAGAGTCGAATATTTCGTTTAAGTATTTAGTTAAGACACTTTTATAAATGTTCATAATTTACTTCCCAGCAACCAACCAGCTTTGTGTTTCGCGTCCAGACGTTTCTCGATGTGATAGTAACAACTGATTCATATTATACGATGTGAATATGCTTAAAATAAAGTAAAATAATGCTTATATATGGAATGTAATACGACAATTGGGTTTATTCTCTTTTTCACATCTATTTTTACAAGTTTTCATAGTACAAGTCAACATTTTGCCGTGTTATTTCGTAAAATGAACCGATGATGCCTCGACCATAGTTCGCACAAGAATGATGACGTCACGTTTTCAAATTTCACTTGAGGCCATACGCGAGCACAGCCGGCTCCAATGGAACCGGTATGGGGAGTGGGGATAATACGCTTTTAATCACTTAGGGCAGGTCTACTAATATTCATATGTCTATGAATATTCATGAATTTTAACTAAATTTGAAAAATTGCCTGAAATTACTACAAGAGTGCATTATATATATTTATTTTTATTTTTTATGTGTTTCATCTCAAGAGCGCCCCTGTCTGTAAAGGCAGGGGAGTTACGTCTCCACCCGGTTGGGCAGAGTTGTAAGGCGGGTTAAGGTAAGCGCTATAGGAATGGCTTTATTAATAATAACTGAACTATAATTCTCCCAACAAACACAGGAGCCTTTTCTCTTTATGGTGAGAAAGTATCTCTATTTTCATTTTCCTTTATTACACGGTGTGTATATCTATTGTAAAAAAATACAAATAAATTAAATTAGAAAAAAAAACTTATCATGTACAGTTTTTTTTCATATGGGTCCGAATGTGGTTTCTATATGGGGATCGGTATGAAAAAAAACATCGTGTAGTACTCCAACTAATCTCGTTTAATAATGCATATCAGTCTTCCTCCCAATTCGTAATTTAACCAATCATAATTTTACCAGACCTAGGTACGCCTCAATTATTTTAATATTAAATTCGTTGTATTAGGTATTCATATCCGTCATCATGATATACTTGTTTGTCGGCAATCAGGCGCTTGCCCTAATCGCTTATTGTCGATCATTATTAGTAATAATAACATTCATTAGGTACTCAATATGATGAACATATTATGAGCTTGCACTGGGCAACCATTTAAACAAATGGTCGCGTTCACAATCTTAAATTTTATTTAATTTAATTTTTTACGTGAAAAATTAGGTTTTTGTGACACTAGTATTTTTTCTCCCACAATGTTAAGGCGAAGCTTAGTGCCAAATCACTATTTTGATTAATCTTTATAACGAATTGGTGTACATTATGAATACAAAAAATATACTTTAGATAAATTGAAGGTTTTCCTATCGCTTCGCTTGAGTAGAATACAAATAAATATTTAAATTACTCAATAAAAAATATAAATGCAAACTACAAAAAAATATATATTTTCAATAGAAATGTATGAACGCATAAAGGAAACAACTTTTTAAAAATACAGTATGCTAAGATTATCTGTGATAGTTTCACTTGATTAACTTTTTTGCTTTCTTATAAAATTGTTTACAAAATAAATAAAAAACAGTTTTTTTGCTTGAAATCAAACGTTTCTAGACTCCGTTTATCAAGCGATTTTAATGCCTATTACCTACGATATAAGGTATACCAAGAATATACACATTTTTGGCTTGTAGCTTCCTCTTAAAGATATCCCTGTGTTATGGCAGACGATCCCTAAGGTTATTTTCGTGATTCATTTTTAAATATGTACATCTATTTGAAATACACTTTTGTTTTCGGTAATGAATGAATACAAATCTTGGAAGCGGAATTTAACCCACTTCCCGACATCCGATCGAGTTGAAACTCTGCAGATAGACTCTTTGACCCCGATTCAATTCTCAGTCAAAAACTTTTAAAAGACATTTTAAAAGTTCACAGCAGTCCCTGGGGAGGTTGGTTCAATCCACAGTCAAACCAAAAAAATAATAATTTTGAATTTGGCTACTAGCTGGCCCGCTTGCCGGCAACTTATGTCGAAAATTAAAAAGATGTATTATAGTAAAAAAACTTTGATTTTTACAAGTTTATTTTTTTAGGTAATTGTTCCTGTTGCTCCTTCCCAAGTTCCCAACGACTCGGACAGCGTTAGTGTCAATCAGCAGGGCCGATTTTATATAAACAGGACAAAATTTCCTCGAGCCGAGCCGCGAATAATGGGAAAGGAGCGAAGCAAACGCAAACGGTCTAAAAACTGTGACGGTAATTTTGTGATATTTTGAATAGTTTTTTCTGTTTGGGATTTATCTTCATTTTTTACTCCATTTTTATAATTTCTAAAATTAGCTAAAGAGCTTCGTCTGGACTGCTTTTCTTTCTGTTCCTGTATATGGCCATATATCAAATTATTTTACAATTTTATTAAAAAATATTAGTCAGGAAAATTATGAAGAATTTTCTTTACTTTTATATATTTGAAACGCCGTGGCTAATAGGAGCGTCGCACCACAAAAATAAAATTAGATATTAAAAAATCAACCTGCAAAATACATTTTTTTAATACAGTACATCCATTTTAAAATATCTATTAAAATTAAAAAATATATTTTTCTTTTTACTAAGGATTGAACCTTCCTACCCAGGAACTGGAGTCGAAAAAGCTACCGACCTCGCCAAATTCCGATCGGGTAGGACCGACATTTGCCATCCTATTTAAGAGAAATGCGTATGTGTACGTGATTGCCACCAAAATTTGATCGAACACATCGATAACAAGTCTATCTGACAAGTTGCAGCTCGATCGGATGTCGGGAAGTGGGTTAAATTGCGCTTCCGAAATTTTCATTCATTATTCCTAAAAAAAATCAAATAGATGTATTTAATTTGCGGACCGCGGTCCATTGTTTACCTGCCCTGATATACCTAATGAGGGACCGATTATCGTTATAAAATCTCACTCCACGACCATCGTCCAACGTTTACAACACCTTGAATGATGAACGTACACCAAACTTTACCGTATTGAAATCTGCTCAGCGTATTGCATATCGAATGATGTACAACCGCCACGTTATCATCGTCCTTAATTCGATAATCAATAATATTTTATTTTTAAGACGATAATTTGTGTACAGTTCCATGACTTGTGGTTATTTGTTTTTTTGCTGAATAAAGTACTGATTTAAATCTTGTAATTTTTAATATCTCTAATTATCATTATTATTTATCTTGTTTTGTGTCAGGGTCAACCCCGGAAATTATAGCGTTACTAAATTGGACATCGTCATTACCACAGAACAAATTGATGATTAATTATTTACCTCAACTAAAGTAAACCTGTGTCACAATTCCGCATACATGTGCTAGACGTGGGAACATGGAGAAAAATGAGTATTGCAATTTTTTTTTACACGTTATCATCCACCTGCTATTGCCTTGATAATATATAATGACTTTTATTAACACGTGATCCGGCATCGTGATAATACATTAGTATTTTACTAAAACTTATTGAAAAACCTATCAATTCATTCCTTAAGGGTTTGCATTCCCCTTTTGACGAATAAATTGAAGAGATTCTTAATAAATTAGCAATAATTATTTTTCTAGATTGTGTGTTTTGGTGCAGCGTGCTAGATACGGTCAGATTCGCCTTTGTGAAAGACCACCATTGACCATTCGTGTTTAGGGACCAGTTCTGAATAGCCAGGTACTTCATAAAATCTACCTCTTCCCCTTCTCTTTCCCCTTACCAATGCCTTTATCCTCATGACCTACCCCACTTGGGGATGCCATAGTCCTACTGGCTTCGGACAGTTAAGCAGTTGAGACTGTGCGAAAGGCACAGAACAACTTTGAATACATATTTATATAATTTGCAATACATACACGACCAACTATCAGACACACTCACTAACCAATAGGATGCATGATCTGGGCAACAAGAATAGGGGTTCTATTGATTTATTTATTGACTCCATTTATAGAACTAAGCATAATCTATACCAACACTTTGTCGAATCCTACAAATTAGAGTAGCGTTGGTAAATTAGTTTTAATGATTTGTCTTATATGTAGTGTTGTTGTAATTTATTTTTTACTTTATGTTACTCTTACGTTTTACTAATATTGCTATATTTAGTTTTTTTTAAATATTTAGTTTTCTTTTTAAAAAAAATTATTTCTTAATATTTTCTCATTTTACTTGTAACCACAATTTTACAATTGTGTATTTTGTTATTTTGTACCTACTTTACAATGGATTACATATATTTACTGTCAGTATCTCCTGTATAATACAGACATTCTCCTATGTACACTGCGGTGACCGGATAATCATCACAATGATAATTCATCACTTCTTTAAAAAGTTATATAAAGTCATGGAAAGTGATAAAACAAAAACTTTATTAACTGGGTCATGTAGGTTAGGTTAAAAAAAAATTTTTTTTCATCGTTTTTAACGACTTTATATCACTTTGTAAAAGTGTGTTGAATTGTCACTGTGTTGAGTTATCATGGAACCGTACACTTCATCATGTATCACTTCTATGTAAAAGCCTTTTTAGGCTATAAATATGCATTATACCCGAACAAAGCAAATCTTTAAAAAAATTATCTCCATACATGAAGCCCTGATGAAAATAAGTTTGCTCAGGGCCCCTTTCATCTTTGGGGATTCTCTGTGGAAGGTCTTTTTGAGGAAGGAGTGAACATTTTGCAGGAGGGAGAAAACACATTCCGGTAAATCGAGCGTCCTCGACTTCTTCCTTCGTCATGTATTCAAACAAATACATACATACAAATCATCTTAGCGCATAGAGCTACAATTAGAGGCGCTACTGCGTACTAATTATTTTGTCGAGACATGTTCCACTATTACAACGCGATGGTGTGCGTAGACCGGATTCCCTAGTTTTAGTTAGAGCGTTGGGGTCAGTTGGAGGAAAAAGCGGAACCTATTTTCTTCGCGAAGCTTCGTGTTTGATCTAATTATCATCAATATCAACATCAGTGTCTGAGCGTCTCTTTCTTAATCTTACTCGTTACGTTTACACCAACCTTGCATTATTTGCGGATCTCATCATCAGAGATGTGCTTTATTTCAAATAAATCCATTTCAAATGGAAATGCAAAATGCAAAGTGGGTATTTTCCATTTATTTTGCATTTTAAATGCTTTTCTAAAAACCATTTTGCATTTTAAATGCTTTTCTCAATGCATTTTCCATTTTAAATGCTTTTTTGCAACATTCTTCCTACTATCTCCACTTATCTTTTCTTCATAAGCCCCAAATATCAGTCGGTCCTCAACCTCGCTATGAGAGATAATTTACATTTGTCAAGTTGCTCCCTGGTAGGAGCCCTGGCAATTGAGTGATACCATTACAAAATATACTGATTCAAATACTGAACATGGGGCCATGACGCTGTAATATTAAATGTTAGATAACAGTTTCTATGTTTTTACGTTGGCAACATTAGTCCCGCGCAAATTTTTTGTGGTTTCATAATCTGTAGTCGTGTTTTTTTTGGATTTACCATCATGTAATATGTTTGTTCTACATCGATGTCCATTATTAAATGAGAAAATTGTTTTAAAATTTTATAATTATTTAATTGTTTGACCTGAGAAACCATTTTGCATTTTAAAAATAGGTATTTTGCATTTTGCATTTGAAATGCTTTTCTAAAAACCATTTTGCATTTTGCATTTTCAAATGAAAAAGTTTTGACCCATTTCCATTCTGCATTTCAAATGGTTTTGGGTACCCATTTTGCACATCTCTGCTCCTCATACCTCACACGATCATTCATGGTTTTACCACAATACGCCTCAGGGATCGCATGGGTACATCATTCAGCACCAATCGCGTTCAGTCCTCCATTGATGGAGTTACCTGCATTTACCCTTTTTTAATATCTCTATCAGCCTTCCCATCTCTCGTAAACATTCTTCCCAAATACACGAACTCGTCCATCTGCTCCATCATCTATCAACTGTATTGCACACCATTTTCTTACTCATAATAGATAAAACGGGGGGATAAGAACGGGTTAGTGGGAAACGTAACTCATAATCAAGCGCATGCGTACTACGTATACCCTACATAATACGACAGTATTACAAGTTGACAGATTTTTAAACCGCCCAACCCCCAGGTATAGAAACGCATTACGATCGTAGTAAAACGGAAATCGCGGACCTTGTTAAAAATCCGGTTGTTTTGACCAATTTCGATCGGTCGCGCAGTGAAAATGTAAAAAAGCAGTAAAACCCATTTGCAGCACTATCAGAGGAATATTTTAAATCTATTTACAAAAGCAAATACGGAACGCACAATCAAATTGGCCGAAAACAGACCGGGTCAATGTCATCTGAATAGATGTTAAGTTAACAAAATGCGAAAATGACCGTGGTTTTGAGGGTTTGAAAAGGTGTTGCCAGCGTAAAAAAACCTTTCACGAATATTATTATGCCAAAGATATTAACCCGAGCCAGTAAACGGCCTTCTTCCTCGTATTATTCCAACGCTGCAGCGTCGTATTAGGGAATCTTTATAAGAAGACCGCATGACTTCAAACTTACTTTCTACCTTTGACCCTCTATAACTCTTTGCATACGTGCGTATTTGAAGTAATCGTGTTTTAACGTTACCTTAGTACCTGATCAAACCTGTACCGATCAAGGTTACGGTGTCAACAAATTTTCATTAATGATATTATTTGATTAACTTGCTTACCACCTAATTAAAATGTACTTGTGTTATTTTTATATCTATTTTATTGCGTGCTGAATAAATTAGTTTTATATTATATTGTTATTCATGATTTTTTTTCGTTTATCCATCTGTGATGACGAGATGATGATGACTGGTATATGAGATTACGATTATACTGACCTTCACAGGTGTTAAGCTGGTAGATTCATAACGAGGTGATTGAAATTGAATACAGGTTGTTCATTTTTGTTTTACATGTGAGTATATTCCAGCGTCAATTCTTAATTTATTTATTTTTTAATAAATGTATTTAAATTTAATTTTTGTTTTCTTGAATGAATGTGTAAATGAAGTTGAATCACTTCCCGATATCCGATCAAGCTGAAACTCGACACTCGTCGGTGACAACGCATTATATCAATCACGCAAACCTGCATTTTTTTAAAATTGGATAACATTACAGTAGTCAATATATGAAATGAATGTTATCGCGATTGACTCTGATCTCTGTTCTCTGGGGAGAAAGGTTCAATCCTCAGTCAAAACAAAACAATAGATATTTATTTTTAAATACATCAGTGCTATATAAAAAAAATTGTAATCCATGTTCATAAAAATAAAAACAAAATGAAAACAGCCGAACACAAACATCAAACCAGAAGTAAGGAAAGAAATGACCTTTCCGTTCCAACAAGCAACAGAGCGACTTATGAAAAACTATTCTCTTATCTCGGGCCTAAAATATATAATAAAATCCCCTCTCAGCTGAAACTGTGTGAATTGTCATCCTTCGGTCCAAGAGTGACAAAATGGTTGTTGGATCTAGGCAGGACTGATTCCGAAATGTTACTAAAAATGTAATTTGATAATTATTTATCACGAACGCCTCTATGTACCTTTATGTATCTTTTTTATGTATCTTCGTTTTAACATACTTATTTTATCTAGTCTTAAATCCTGTATTCGTCTAGGATAACTTGAAACCTGTAAATTTGACTGTCCTAAAACAGGAATCCTTCCTAGTTGGACAGTCAAAAGCATAAAATGTAATCAATATTATAAAAAAATAAGTAAATAATAAATCGAAGTTTTATTTTAATTTTTATACTAGTAGGTAATACAACGCTCCTTTTATTTTTCTGTGTACCATTTGCCCTATAAAACAAATTTTTATTAAATATTACCATAATAAATAATTCAAATCTAATGGTGTTACCTCAGACAAAAAAAGTATATATTTGACTTCCCAACAAAATAAAACTTGAGAGGCAGGGTTTGATTTCTCTGATACGTGCTACTTTATTGGAAAATAACGTGCGTCACTAATATTTAAATTTGCTTCATTGAAGAAATAAGGAAAATAATTTACCGTGGGAAGGGGTCCAGAGAGGGTTATGTGAAAAATAGAAAGAATTTTAAATTAACACCAATATTGCATCACTTTTATTTGTTTACTAGCAGTACCCCGCCACGACATTCCGTGGCTCAGTCTGTCTGTGCAGATAGAGAAACAGTAGCTCGTGTTGCTTTTACGCCCAACAAAAAACATACGCGTATTCGAAAGCAAACGTTGTGTCAAAATTTCAAAGCAATCGGTAAAGAACTAGGTGATTTTGAACAAACGAACATTTATATAGAAAATAGATATATTACCTATTAACGCAACACAAGAGGTACTGAAGTTTCCCTTGTGGACGTTTTATGCTGTAGTACACGTTGGCCTAAAACATTGGGCTAATGCACTGGCCCAACGTGCACGGAGGAAAATGAGTATGGTAGATTTATTAACATCCCGTTAAAAAAAGTTATGCAAGCCATTTCCTAATAAAATATTAGTACATTCAGAATACATCTGAACGCGTGCTCATGCAGCAGTACTTATCCTAATAAATATAATGACGAAATGCGACAATATTAGAAGTTTGATTAACACGGCTTCCGACATTCTCATAACACTTTTGTGTTTTACTGAAAGTTTATTATGAGATCTGTAAATTAATTCGTTAAAGGCCTGCAGTCCGGTTTTTAACTGGAATACGAATAATTTTACCAGATTTGAATAAATTAGCAATATTTTATATCAGTAAGTTTTCTCCGTATGTGTAGGAGCGAATATTGGCCGTTGCATGTGTGGCCGCCAACCCGATCAATATCGGTTTTTCGTGCACACATCAAAGGATCTTGGCGCCAACAACGATCACACGTTGGCGCCAACTTTGGCCCAATACGTTAGCCCAACGTGTAATAGAGGCTTTACACAGTGCTTTTTTTTATTCATTCACCATGTGGAAACCATATCGGGGACCCATATGAAAAAAAAATTAGACTTTATTCATTCATTAGTTTCATACAGATTGTTGCCATTTTCGACTGGAGTGATTTTTTGGCATGTTTTTCAAAAAACGTTTTGAGAGATCGCTTTTTTATTTATAGAACTTCAAATATGGGATAAACGGCGAAATATAGGTGGATTCATATTCTTTAAACGTTAGTTAGCAGTTTCATATGTTTTCATATTAATATTTTAAGGAACGGTATTAATTAAAAGTATGGTATATATATGACACCAACCACTTCAGTGGTTAGATAAGAAATACTATTTTGGGACGGCACTAATCCTTTTGCAATACCTTGAACACAATAACAACAACAAATTAAAGCATTAAAAAATACATGCGAAATTTAAGATACAGAATAGCAACACACGTTAAAATCAGTAATAAATTCATACCCCATTACTTAGGACGGGTTGTTTCGGAGAATTTGAACAATTCATCAAATTTCAACGTTCATTTCCGGGTTCTGTGAAAGTCCTATTCAAGTTCTGTTATTGTATCATTATAGGCTAGTTGCTTGACAAAACTGAAATTAAAACAGAACTTGAAAAAATCTTTCACAGAACTGGAAAATGAAGGTTGAAATTTGATGAATTGTTCAAATTCTCCGAAACAACCCGTCCTTAATCGTGTTATAAAACAATCATTTACTCTACTTTAATGGTTGTCTGTTAGTTGTGTAAAAATAAATAAAGTTGTATAAAATACCTTTATTAGCAAGGTCCGTGTATTATGTTATAAATACATGCAACTTCTCCACATAATACAGTTACGTAAAACAATGACCGCCATCTTAAACTGTCCGAAAATCGGTACCTACCAAAATAAATCACGTTCTTCTGTCATCCCGAATCCATTTGAAAATACTTCCCATATGGAAACTGGACGAGAAGAAGCATCGTGTAAAACGCCCATTTGTCTTTGTGAAGGGGATTTATTAAGAAAGGAAATAGTGAATCTGTTATAGAAGGGAGAAAACGCAGAATGGCAAATCATTTCACAGCCGAACTGTCGGAAACACGAACGAGTCGTAGAAAGGTGAGTTTGAGGTATCGACTTAATTCCTTTTATTTCTCCTCCATTACGTTCTCTTAATATTTCGCAATTTTCACCAGTCACCCTGTATATTAGCCGCCATCTTTAAAGATGGCCGTTGACGTGTGACGTAATTCGAACCCAACTAATGGTCCCATTGACGGCTCGTCACGATATCGTGTCTATATTTTTTTCCTCATATTATATTTGTTCGCTTTGAAACACGTACCTGTATAAACAATTTGCAAAGTTATACCTGTTTACACAAAAGTGTTTGCCTGGCACCATTGACCCCTGTCTGCGCTTCGAAGGGCGAATATATTTTTTTACCCACATTGTGTTCTTCAGTTTGGTTTCTTTGAACCCCATGAGTCATCGGAAGTATGTGATGTTGTTGTGGATGATACGAGTATTACGTGTTCCTTAGGTATTTTTATTAAACTGGTAGAAACAACGTAATTCTTAGGCTATGTCAGTGAAGCCGTAAGTAGGTAGGTTGATATATTAGGATTATATATCAGGAAAATCAGCACATGTTTTAATCTCATACGGCTAAAACAGCATTTTATCTAGGCAGGGTAGACCGGGACAGTTGTATCAATTTGAATTTTACATTTTATCTAGGCAGGGAAGACCGGGACAGTTGTATCAATTTGAATTTTACATTTCTCTACGTCTTAGGCATAAGGGCGATGCCATACGTAGTAATGCAAAATCATGTGTTTTTGGTTTGAAAATTTGGTCGCCTAGAAATGTTTCAGATGCTTTAATTAAATACTGCGAGTAGAATCCATCTTGGCCTTTGAAATAATCGAGTATTGTTTAGATAAGTCTTTTTGTAAGCCCATAAAAAAATAATGTGTAAGGCCTATGAAAACTGCGTTAAAGTTCAAAATCTCCTCCATTTTCGGTTATAATTTTATTGTATAATGTGGCAAATTAAGTTATTTATAAAATGATCGAAAAAAAAAATCAATATTTATTCCTGAACATCCACAAAATAAAATAAAAGGCATTTTTTGGCCATGTTTTTTTCTTGCATAAATCAAAACAGGCGGATGGTGTTAAGCGGGAATTTAAACCTTATCGCCATCTACGTAGGGGTTGTTATTGATAGCGGCTCAATTTAAAATACTACACGACGTAGTACATCGCCTTAAGAAAAAATGCTCATCCTCAACGGCAGATAATTTAGTTTTCTACAATTTTTTTAATATTATTATTTCTATAAATCTTATAGAATTTAAACTATCACAGCCTTACTAATAAATAATGACGACACAACCGTTAAACGGTGTTTTTGTTACACATTGTACAAAGCTTGTACAATTTATTTTTCGTATTATCTATAGTAAAAATGTTAATGTTCGTTCGTTCAAAATCTTAAATCTCCAAAAGTTCTTCACGGATTACTTTCATATTTTGACACAACGTTGATTTCGAAAACACGTATTTTTACATACCTATATTATATAGAAGTCATCTGCGACAGGTAAAAACATGCTTTTTTTTAGAAAAACAGCGCAATGTGTTTTACGTAAAGGCAAAACGCGCAATATTTTCTTTATCTGCACAGACAGACTGGGGCACAGTAACGCGTGGCGGGGTACAGCTAGTTACCAATAAAAAATATCTCTAATTACACTACGAAGAACTCGCAACATTGAATTTTGACATATTTATGCTCATCCGCTAGTTTAACGCTTGCGCCGCGCACGACAGTTTCCCCGCGAATGAGTTATAATTTGACATTTGTGATTAAAATCATGTTTTTGTTAATATTTTTTATTCTAATGACAAATCAATATTATGTTAGTATAATTTAATATAGTTACTTTTATTCGTATTATTTTTGTCAGTTTTAATCTATTAATAATATCATATTTTGAATATAGTTTTATGTCGTCGTAAAAGCGAAATTATTTGTGACTTATTATTTAAGACAATATTAGCGATTCTTTCTTATCTCATTTCTACAGCATTCAATCTACTTTCATTCTTTCTCTGCCAGTTCCACGCCTCACTTCCATACATCAGGGTAGGTACCAGCACTCCATTGTGGACTGCTAACTTCGCTTCTTTGGACATTTTTTGTTAGCGCCAACTGCGTTCAGTCCTACATTAATGGAGTTATCTGCATTTACCCTTCTTTCAATATATCTTTGTCAGCCTTCCCATATCTCGTAAACATACTTCCTAAATACACAAACTCATACACCTGCTCCAAGTATTCCTCATTGACAACTATATTGCACACTGTTTTCGTACTCTCTCTTTCAAACACCATGATTTTAGACTTACTCATTCATCATTTACTCATTCTTCATACATACTTCGTTCATCCTAGACACGAGAGACTGCAGATCTTCCATACTGTTCCATTTTATGCAAATGAATATACTCGTACTACAACCTACCCTTGGTCGTAGAGAAATGCGCGCCACTGCTATGTTGTTATGACAGGTAGGTATAGCATACCCTCAAGAATGAAGCTACCCATCTCCCCTAATATTTTACCTCGTTTCCGTAGTATTATCAACCAAGGGACAAAGGCACGCGTTGTGTTGGCAACCGAGAGCCGCTGGTTCGAAGCCCGAACCCCTTCATCACGTTCGACCGTTAATTTAGTATCAACATTTTCAGTTGTTAGTGTATACGATCGACGGTGAGTTGTGTTTGGTCATAAAAAACTAATAGTATATTATCTGTACCGATTTAAAAGAAAAAAATTGTCGTCAAATTATGACAATATTCAACTTCTATGCCATAAACAGATCAATGCAATGTTTAAAGATTTAATTTCGATACTTTTTTAAGATCCTGATAGTTTTTTTTTTTTAATTTCATAAGGAAACATTTTGTTTACTTCGGGGACACACAAACGCCCGCATCGCACTTCTATATTAGGTTGTCTCGTCATGATGATTAATCAATCAATGTTTATTGATTTTTTCACTCCTGTGATGACTTAAAACTCGACTTTAAGATACATATATTTTTTTTATTTTTTGATATATCTTTTTGGAGTAAAAGTTGAAATTTTTATGGTCGAATTTGAAAAGAAATTATTCCGCACGGGGGTTTATATCAGCTGTTTAATAATCAATGTTTTTTCCATAGCGACACGGTTTTTAATGATTGCATACATTATTTGTTTGCATGTTAACAAACAAAAGAGCATTGTCTGTTTATGGTGAGGAAAGGCTATAATTTCTATTGTTTTATATCTTGTTAATATCCTGTATTTATCTATGTAAAAAAAATATTTTTTCTAATATTAAATAAAAAAAAAAAAAAAAATAATAATAAAAATAAAAAATGTGTTGGTTTAAAAATGCACAATGGGGCTGACAGATTATACGCTATACGCAGCATTGCTTGGCCTATTTCAGCATGTCGCTCGCCATACACTACCAATGGGAATGTATGGCGAGCGATGTGCTGAAATAGGCCAAGTCAAGAGAATATAGCGCGGTCTGTCACAGGTTCATGTAGGTATTGATTGCGTGCTCTTGCATTAACTATTACGGAAAACTGCGTATTTCAGAAACAGCAACAAACTGTCTGACGGTGAGTTTTGATTCATTTTTCACAGCTTTTTCCCTTTTAGAAAGTTAACCCATACCTGTAAACCTAGATGGATCGATGACGTGTTAATTTTTTTTATTTGGTAACTTTTCTGTACTATTTTGTGTTGTAAACATTATCAAACTATAAAAATAATCTTTTCATTCCCAAACAAGCGATAAACTACCGAACTACAATATTTTTTCCAGCCAATTATTTTTATTCTATTTTTGAATTGTGTAATATTTTTTTATTCTTTTAATTTGTTCTGAATATTTATCTTTGAAAGTCAATCTATATACATATCTGGTGATTTTTCACGGGTTACAAACAAATTAATCTACTTCACTAGTTGTCTGTTGTTTTGTGAGTCAATAGACTTCGCGTTCAAAAAATTTCTTTCAAAAATCTAGACCAAGATTTATACGTAGGTACTTGCTTAATTATAAAATATATAATAATATTAAATTTTAGTAACATTTCTTATTATGTAATACTATTGGAACCCTCAATGCTTTGCTGTTGCTAATGTCTTTCTCGGGTGTCTCCGATTTTTTCCACCTAATGTATACCACAATGTGACTGTTAAAAATCTACATTACATCGACGTTAATTCTACTGCGTATCTCATTTCGATACAGAGATATTGCGTTAAGTATTTTCCTCGGGTGTCCCCGACTTCTATCATTCTAAACACTCCTGGCACTAATAAGAACAAAGTTTTTAAAATTTCAGCGATATCAGTCGACTTTTTTGAGTTTTGCGAGCACAAAAATAAGCAGGCTGAATTTTTATATATTAATTTAAGGAATCATACAAATGGTCCAAAGAAACATCATTGTCTCAATGAAAACATCACAATCTTTTTTCAAACTATCTTCAGGCAGGTAGGTACCATACTATTGAAAACCTCAGTCAAAGTTAGCCATCTAGACAAAATTAGCCATCTAGACAAAATTAATCATTTAGACAAAGTTAGCCATCTAGACAAAGCTAGCCATCTAGTCAAAGTTAGCCTTCTAGACAAAGTTAATCATCTATACAAAGTTGGCCATCTAGACAAAGTTAGCCATTTAGACAAAATTAATCATCTAGACAAAGTTAGCTATCTAGTCAAAGTTAGCCTTCTAGACAAAGTTAATCATCTAGACAAAATTAATCATCTAGACAATGTTCGCCATATAGACAAAGTTAATCATCTATACAAAGTTAGCCATCTAGACAAAGTTAACCATCTAGACAAAGTTTGCCATCCAGACAAATTTAGCCATAAAATCAAAGTAAGGCTTGCTTGAATAATAAAGTGTATGCAGCAGATTTTCGAAACCGAAAACGGAACGTTCAAAAAAATTTACAAGCAGATTAAATGCTAAACGGTCGAGTTAAAACAGGGCCGATAATAGAGCTGAGATATTCAAATTGTTCACAGAACAATAATAAATTGTTACGGAAATGATGCAAAGACCACATCGTTGTATAATTATGCGATCCGCATAAATTAAATAATCAATACCTTAGTTCTGTAATCGCTTTCGCTTTTCTTCCGCGTCGACTTTTATATATGGTATTCTTGCTGACTTGGGAATATGGGGTAATTAAATCACAATCACTTTCGAAGACTTTTACATTGTAAATTGAAAAAAAATAATGAAAGCGTTTCTCTTAGCTGTAGAGAGACGCTTATAAGAGAGTTATGCAGGTTTTCAGAGTGGAAGTTTATCTCGGTATCGCCCTTACTAGGTACTTCCTCACCTTCCTCTATCCCATCGCCTTCCCTTCCTCACTAAACGGAGAAAACTTTGCTGAAATGAAATATTACTAATTTATTAAGAATCTCTTCAAATTATTCGTAATACCGTTAAACATGGCATTGCAGGCCTTTAACGAATGAATTGATAGGTTTCCTGATAAATTTTAGTAAAATACACGTGTTCATAAAAATCTTAACATCTTCGGACTTCGTCATTATACACTATTAAGACAAACGCAGGTGTATGAACACGTGTTCAGATATTATTACTAATTTACTAAAAGGGAATAGAATCCGGTTGGGACTCTTGCGGTATTCACATTGAAAACAAGGCTTGAAATTCCGTTTTTTGGTGACTACATGTGAATATCCAGGTACTTCCCAGCCTTGCCCTTTCTCATCTCCTTTTTTTCCCACTCACATCAGCCTCACCACATCACATACCCCAATTGGGGATGCCTTACATAGTCCTACTGCCTCCGGACAGTTGGCAGCAGTTGGAACTCTTGTGGGGTTTTCATGTAAAATAAAAGTATCTCGTTTCTCTTGGTCGTGTCATGTCTACTTGGAAGTCGCCGACTTATTCTTCCATCTAATAAAATATATTCCTAGCAAAGTTTCGGTTCTGGGTGGTGCTTTTTCGCCAGGGTGTCAAAACGGATTGCGATATTTAGAGCACAGGCGTCGGGTATGCTGTCCTTGTTCTACCGGTATTATAATGGAAGATGCTCCGAGGAACAAGAGGCATTGATCCCTTTGGTACCGTTGCACAGTCGGGAACAGTCGGGAAACACGCCAAACGCGTGCCCAACATGTACACCGTTGACACTTGTCACTTTTTTTTTTTTTTTTTTTCTTTATTTAATATATATAAGTGGGTGCAGGATATAATATGAGTACATAAAAATATATATTTACATTACAAAATATATTTATGTTCGCAATCTCACCAATGAAGAAACTGGTTCTTGTGCTTGGTGAGAGAGTTACACTAATTATATGAGAAATAGAATATCATTATACTTGAAAACGGGTCGTTTCTACTCAGCTCGGCTGTAGTCGATTTGCCGGTCTCTGTGTTTCCTTCCTCCTGCAACATGGGTCACGTCAAGGCCCATGTTCTATCCTTCCTCTCGTAAAAATACCCTCCACACAGCATCCCCAAAGATGACACAGGCCCTGAGGCAAATTATTTCCCTCAGGGTTTCCTGTGTGGAGTTAATATAAGAAGGGTGTACCTGTCTTATCCTCCATGCGTTGATCAACCTTCATAAATAACAATATCAAAACATTACCAAACCTTATTGTTTTGTTTTCCTCAATTGTCACGTTTTTCCACTCTAGTTTTACTGGCGTTACCATATGAAGATCACAAGGGATAAAACACGGTTTATCACAAGAACACAAGTATTTTCAATCACTTTTTATACTTTAATTCATCTCTAAATAGTATAAAATAAAGTCGCCATCAGGGTCTGTTTGTTTGTGCGCTTAATTCTTCTAAACTACGCAACGTATTTTGATAGGGTTTTACTACCATTTAGAGACTTTCTTCTGGAAGGTTTACATATATGATACATGCATATTATATTTATAGAAAGTAGAGAAAAGTCGATGCTTTATAATCAAGCCTTAAAAATATATTTTCGTGCACTACATTGCTAACGCTGGCTAAACCTTATGAGATACATCAAAATAATGTACTACGGAATTGTATATCTTAAAAAGACCTACAGCAAAGTCCGTCACGGTGTGTGTCTATCTACTAAGGATAACCCCCAGCAACACCAAGTACTCGTGAGCTAGTTTTTAAAATATGATAATAATAAAATAATTTTATTATTAAAACAAATCTGTTAAGCAATATTTAGTACTTGTTCCCACGCCGCATATTTTAAAATAACTGTAGTTCAGTGATAAACCATGATATTCATTTGTTAGTATATTACTGTGGTAGTAGGAATGATTTTTTTACCATCCTTTTTTTTTAACTGAACCAACAACTATAAACTAGTCCCTCTTGACGGAGAGCGAAGTAATTTAATATGATTATTGTTTGTCACCCAACCTTAACCCAAATTCTAGGGTTCCAAATCAGGCTCAAATCAGACACCCGCTTCACACCCATTACTCAAGCCAATTACACGACCCTTTACCGCTTCGACGCAATTACCAATTCATTAAAATTACTCTTAACATTCTCAAAATTAATTTTTATAAAAATTTTAATATTTTTTTCAAAATAGATTTTAGCGTCCTGCGTGAATTTTCAACTGGCTTAAAAAAATCACATTAAAAACGTTTTAACCATGACAAAATTTTTGACATCGCTTTATTAAAGTATTTTTGTCTTTTTTTTCTATCACGCGGAAATGCACAATTTTTTTGACGTTAGAAAGAGAAATATTTATACTGGAATCCCTCAAATATTTATATCCAAAATTAATAATTCATATTTCAACAATCGATTTAAACTTTAAAAAATATTTCTTAAAAGACGAACGTGTTTTCTAAATATCGAGTTCTCTCAATTTTTCTATGATTGGAGTAAAAAATGTGGTTAGCGTTTTTTACATTTTTTGCGTTTGATATTAAAATTTTATTATTTAAAAATAGTAATGTTTATTTTAAATGCATTCACCGGTAAGACAATTTTCTCTAGTTTCGAAAACAGTATTTGTGTTTTTACGGAAAATTAAAAAATAAGATGTATCTATATGTATAGCGCATTTGAAATACACACATAATATTGCAAACTGAATAAAAGTGATGAAAGTACTGAAGGGTTAAAAAAAACAACGATTGTCACTTTAATGTAGGTAATGAATATAAAGATTTTTAACACAACCACACCACAAGGTGACTATTTTATCAAAATAAAAATAGTATTTCTGTTGTCGCCTGTCGATTATTCACAAGGCCCACTTGTACCACGTGGTACATAGCAATGGGCACTAAGGGCCTGGGCGTGTGATTGGGTATTTACTCGATTTAATGACCAATGGCGACATGTGGAAAAAATACTTGTCTTTTTTTTTATTGAAAAAAAAAAAAAATTAATTGAAAAAAAAAAATGAAAAAACTCAACGAAGACCAAATAAGCCCAGGAATCGTTGGTTGTTCGGTGTTTTTTGTTATTTTCTGTATATTCTCTAATCATGCCGAAAATAAATGTGAGGCGTATTTTTTTATGAGCTTTAAAACTGCTTACTAATGCTTCGAATACCCCTTAACTGGTGAAAAAATCGAATTATTTTTTCTTTTTAAAGTACCCATGCTTTTGTTAAAAATAATCAAATCTAATTATTATGATCTTTTTATATCCTATTGTGATTACTTGATTTCAAAGGCATAGTAATTTAATGCCTCCAATAATTGAAGTACGTATATCATCAAATAGTTTATATGTTTATTGAAAACTGTTTTAATTATGCTTAGTGTTTGAAATGTACCTTTGAAAAGTGCATTTACGAAAGTGGCCTGCATCTTTTAAGTCGATCCATTTCCATTTTGTAAAATTTCCTTACGAAATTAGTCATTTAATACAAGCCAGACGGTTTCATCACTACACAGCTAGGTGGTGTCGAGGGTTTTCTTCTTGCTTCGTTCTCCGCTTTTATGTATTAAATATTTTTATTAAAAGTATTTTATTTTGTCTCTTTCCAGGGCAAACCTCCCCCGGCTGAGATGAGCTGATCGCCCGTCATGGCCCTCAAAGTGATCCACCTCCTGGCGGTGGGCGCCATTAGCCTAACGATCTACGGCTACGCATCCTACTACAGCGCGCCCAGCACCCCCCTCCGCGCTGCACCCACTCTCTCCCTGGTCGACAGGAATGGCACCATCCAACCTGAACAAGACTGGTCCAGACAAACTGGCGGGACCAACAGCAGCATCATCACCAACATCACCATTCCGTCTAGCTTGCCGAGCTCGGTCACAGTCCCGACAGAGAAATCCAATGCAACGTCCAAACCGCAAACCACCAACCGTCAGCCAGATCTGAATAAAGGTGTCAAAACTAGAACGTACTACGTCGCAGGGCACGATGTCCCACGTCCCGAAGTTTGCCCCGATCTCGGAGCTCATCTTAAACTTCTCGTTATCATCATGTCTGCTCCTTCGCACTTCGACGCAAGAATGGCGATAAGGCAAACATGGGGACATTTCACAAGCCGTAGTGATATCGCTATATCATTCTTACTCGGCACGACGGAAGAGGCTAAATTAGAGTCAGTCATCGAAGAAGAAGGCTGGATGTATTCCGACATTGTACGAGGAAGATTTTTGGACAGTTACAACAACCTCACGTTAAAAACCGTCTCGATGATGGAGTGGATATCTGATTATTGTCCAAAAGCCCGGTTCGTTTTGAAGACAGACGACGATATGTTTATAAACATTCCAAAGCTCTTGAACTTCACGGATAAACACGCAAATGATAAAAACGTGATCTTCGGACGGTTGGCTAAACGATGGAAGCCGATTAGGAACCAAAAATCGAAATACTTTGTTAGTCGTAATCAGTATCGTCCAGCATTGTTTCCTGATTTTACGACAGGTCCCGCCTACGTCCTCCCCGCAAACTTAGCGAGGGATCTGTACAAGACGGCGCTTGATCAGACCTATCTGAAACTGGAAGACGTGTTCATGACGGGAGTTGTAGCGCAGAAGTTAAAAGTTAAAAGAACTCACGCTGCGGAGTTTTTGAACAAACGTGTTCCCATGAATGCTTGCACAGTTCAGAGGGCCATTTCTATTCATATGGTCAAATTCGGCGAACAGTTCGATCTTTGGAAGAAACTATTAGATGGCAAGGCCAAGTGTAAATGATTCAAAGAGGGTGCCTCTAGTATTACATTCTTCCAAATTAAATATGTTAAACCCGTAGTCCTTATCTTCTGAATTGTTTTAAGTGATCTGCCATACATAAAATCTTCATATTGTATATTATTATAACTTTTTTTATCTATGGAGCACCGTGCACGAGTATGGCACCCCCTATTGGGATATGTTGTGAGGCTGAAGGTTGTGGGGAGGGTAAGGAGATGGAAAAAGGAAGGTTGGGAAGTTCTTGGCTATACAGATGTGGTCTCTAAGCACGGCCAAAGTCATTTCAAACAATGTTTCAAATCTGAATTGTGGTCTCACTTTCTTTGTTCACCTATCAAAAATGAAAAAAATATATTTCTCACCTTGGTGAAAGCACATCTAAAACAAAGGTAAAAATTATTTTAGTTTCGACACTAAATCTCAAAAGCCGGTACCTTCCCAAACTCCATATCCTTTTTCGTTCCCCTCAAACACAGCATACAATTACATTAATAGCGTAATAGATTGGCTCTGATCAGTGACCATCTTGTCTAGTGTAACACAATGAAAATGAGTCCTCAATGTGAGGTATGTAATCGAACGTGGGTCATATTTTGAATCAAGAGGGCTAATATGCATTTTCTATATCTTTGTATTGTGATTATACATTTTTTTATGAAAACATTTTTTTGATACTACGACGATATGTATTTTGTTGCGATGACGAATTAATAAATTAACGCTTAGTTTAGTTATTATTTTCATCTCTTTAAAAAATTGAATGACTAAAGTGTTTTGTGGACGAATGAAAAACTGTTGCTGTTTATTTTGAATCTCATAAAAAAGGGTGTTTGATTTTTGTGCGAGTGCTTAAGAAAATAAGTTTTTTTTTTTGTCGATAACGAATCTTTCAATTTGTCACTGATAACCCCAACCAGACATTTTGTTAAATTACCGAATCTCGCAATTTGACTCGAACATTTTTTGCTTTTATTTAGAAATACATTGTTGTATTGTATTTATTTTCTTAATCTTTTAACATTTTTAAATCAGCACATTAACAATGTAGGCCTATGGATTTCATTGTTCCTACCTATGATGTATAGGGATTTATAAATGTCGTTGAAAAATCAATTTTTTTTGTTTTTGTTTTCTATATAAATACCTTAAATATCGTCATATAGTTCCTACTTAACTATGTGAACTCTTCAATCACTCACTCACATTGTTTTTAGATGCTTGCAATACAATTGATATTTTTAACTTGTAAACCAACAAAGGAGGTTTATATCTCATGTGGAATTTCATCTCTCGAAGGACCTCTTTACTGATAAGATGAAAATGGTTAGCACTACTAATTTATTTTATTTTGTGATGTTTTTTATTGAAAAAAATAATACAAAATATAATTTCTTTGGCAATGTGATGTGTAAGACGTAAACTTGCCCTAACATGAAATACGAGTATCATTTCGACGAGCTAGAGACGAAACACGTGGCCATATTTTCTGCACCATTGAAGGCTCGAGAATGGGTAGCGACGATAAAATTGTGTGCAAGTCTCCTAATGAAATATTGTAATCAAATATTAAATTTTGGAAACATGCCTGCAATTTGCGCGCCATTGTAAAAATAACTAATAATTCGTAAGCAGTTTTGCTCACCAAATGGTGATATTACAGTGCGAGGTGGCCTGTATACCGTCAGATTCATTTATTGACACATCACTATAGGGACACGCCCACGCCATTCTCCCTGCTCTGCGCAACTTGGTTTGTTCCCCTCGCCCTTTTGGGTAGCTCTAGCTCTGTCTATTCCTTACTCTGTGTGTGTGTGTATTTTCAATTTTTTTTAATTTTTTTTTTTTTTAATTATTTAAGTACCTGGTATTATTTTCAATGTTTTTTTCTCTTATATTATTTTATATGACAGCGTACATAAAACTACTTTATTGTATATAAAAAAAACAGATTTTGTTGATATTTTATCTACTCAAAAAAGAGTTTTAGTACATTAACTCTATATAATATTAATAATTGTTTTTTATGATATAAATGTGTTAAGGCAGGTAAAATTAAGACAGATATTTAAGCATTCAGTTTTATATACCAGAATTTTATTATGTTATATAATATATTGACGGATGTCTCCGCAATGTGTGCATGTTATTTTGTGTGTTTTAATTGGTTACCAATTACGCTTACCAGACATTTAGTGATACGACCGAATCATGCACATTGACTGTAACATTTAGCACCGTTTCGAATATTTATCTGGTAATTTATATAAATAAGGATTGTTTGTATTAAAAAAACTGTAATTTTTGTATTCTAGTATTTTTAAATCTAGTCTAGTTATTTTTTCTTGCTTAACGGTTCTGTGGTTAATGTCACGACTTTGTATACAAAAGTCACGGGTTCCAGCATATATTCTTCTTCGAGTTCTTCCCTTGATAGCTTAATTAGCTTATTTATGCGTATTTGTTTGTTTTTTCAAATTATTTGAAATGCACAGTTTTGCCAAGGTGATTATTATAACTCAAGTTAACTTATAAATTGGTTATGAACCTAATACTAATGTGATTTACTCATTCGATTAATACTAACTCAAGTTAACTTATTTGAGTAATCCTACTGTATTATATTGAAAAAATAATAACTCTAGTTAACTTATTTGAATATCTAAGTGAAGTAAACTGTTTTGGTCATACTAACTCAAGGTGACTTATTGAATAATGTTAACTCATCATATATTCAAGTAATAATAACTAAAGTTGACTAATTTGAGTAATGCTATGATCTAAAACAAAACATTACAAAAGACTTACTGCATTTTCACTCTGATTGCAACTGCGCTGAACATCTCTGCACAATTTCGTATTAATTGTGATTATTTGTTGCATTTTCTATCCTTCACCGGAAAAAGAGATATTTTTATATATGAATAAAAAAAAAATTATACTCAATTTTCTTAGAGAAGCACAGAGCATAGAATAAATTTCTTTGAAGTATTAAATTTTGTATTAATTTGGATTTTTTTCCTTTTAAAATTTAGTTTTTATTATATATTTTGTTTAATTTTTTCCTAATGCTTCATGCCTCTTTCACAAGCAATGCGTTTTAATCTTTTGGTGATATGGAATTTTAGTTATTATTATAATACCTAATATTAATGAATGAAAATCATTTAACACTGAAACAACTGTTTTATATTCTACTCTTACGAATTTCTCAAATTAATGTTAACAATCTCAAATTATTGAATCTCTTTAAATTAGTGTAATGTACAATATTTGTATTTTTATTATTAAGAATTTAAGATAGTTCCGATTTTTATACATACATACATCGATTGACCCCAAATGTACACATCGAATGTATCCATATGCATACGTCATTATTAGTTTATACAGCGAAACATATTAAATAGGTACCTAATGATAATATATATTTGCAGCAGACATACAGTTGTACCTATTTATTGATTTTTTCCAATCACTAACATATTCAACATATGCCTGACTTATTATACCTATTTGTACACTGTTCTTTATTTTTGACCCACAATATGTGGTAAATTAAACATGTCTCTGACCTGCACCCTTTTGCACCTTTTCATTTTATGTCCCATAACTAGTAAATTAAATGTGTCTCTGGCCTGTACCCATTTCACCTTTTCATTTTATGTTCCATCACTAGTAAATTAAATATGTCTTCAACCTGCACCTTTTCATTTTATGTCCCATCACTAGTAAATTAAACATGTCTCTGACCTGCACATTTTCATTTTATGTCCCATCACTAGTAAATTAAACATGTCTCTGACCTGCACATTTTCATTTTATGTCCCATCACTAGTAAATTAAACATGTCTCTGACCTGCACATTTTCATTTTATGTCCCATCACTAGTAAATTAAACATGTCTCTGACCTGCACATTTTCATTTTATGTCCCATCACTAGTAAATTAAACATGTCTCTGACCTGCACATTTTCATTTTATGTCCCATCACTAGTAAATTAAACATGTCTCTGACCTGCACCCTTTTGCACCTTTTCATTTTATGTCCCATAACTAGTAAATTAAATGTGTCTCTGGCCTGTACCCATTTTCACCTTTTCATTTTATGTTCCATCACTAGTAAATTAAATATGTCTTCAACCTGCACCTTTTCATTTTATGTCCCATCACTAGTAAATTAAACATGTCTCTGACCTGCACATTTTCATTTTATGTCCCATCACTAGTAAATTAAACATGTCTCTGACCTGCACATTTTCATTTTATGTCCCATCACTAGTAAATTAAACATGTCTCTGACCTGCACCTTTTCATTTTATGTCCCATCACTAGTAAATTAAACATGTCTCTGACCTGCACCTTTTCATTTTATGTCCCATCACTAGTAAATTAAACATGTCTCTGACCTGCACCTTTTCATTTTATGTCCCATCACTAGTAAATTAAACATGTCTCTGACCTGCACATTTTCATTTTATGTCCCATCACTAGTAAATTAAACACATTTCTGACATCTGTCGATTTATAAGATACTATAAATGTTATTATGGGTGTTCATAATTTTGTACCCAGTTTATGTGGGAACATTTGAATATTTTCAATTAAATCATTTGAAAATGATTATTGATGTTATTTAATGTTTTCACAATTTAAAAGTTCCCATTTGTACACATTCCTGTACCCATGTTTTATATGCATGCATTTTATATCTATATTTTCATTTTATGTCCCATCACTAGTAAATTAAACATGTCTCATAGTGTGAATGCGTCTGCACAAATAAATAATGATCTAACACATATTGTTTTGGTGATAATTTGTGTTATTAATTAATATTTCTATTGAAAATCTAAAATAGAAATGAAAAATGGTTGTTTCACTGTCCTAGATTATTCTAAGTCAAATTTACTAGCATTATAATATTTAGTATGCATATTTATCGTGCCAATTATAAATTATACATTTTTCTTTGTGTAAATAGTATAATGTGTATTTAGTACTAATTCTAACATTAAAAGCATATACAAATTTGTTTATTAAAGCCATTTTTATTATTTTTAGCTCAACGAATAGTGTAAATGACATTTATTGTTTTGTAGGTATCTTAATGAAAGAAAAATAATGATATCTTTTATAATCTGGATTGCCTCAGTATATAAACATTTTAAAGTTTAATTTATTGTAAATAAATATTATTTTTAATGTGAATTTTATTGTATATGGCTATAATTAGTAACTGATTAAAGACATTTTGCCTATTACATTTGCATTTTTCATTTATGCTCCTTATTATTTTTTTTTAACTGAATCTGAAAATATTTTCCTCTAAATATGAAAATACCTTCCTCTAAATATTAAGACATTTCCTTTGAATGTTAAGACGTTCTCCTCTGAATATGAAATCAATTCTTTCAAGACACAAAACTGCTTTCTTCTGTATGTGAAGATGTTTTCCACTGAATAAGATATTGATTCCCTCAGAATATAAAAAAAGTTTTCCTCTGAATATGAAAATGTTCTCATTCGAATACAAAACAGTTTACCTCTGAATATTTAAATGATATCTTCTAAAGTTGAAATCGTTTTCCTCTGAATATGAAATAGTTTTTTTCTATAAAAATAAACACATTTTCTTCTGCACTGAAAATGAAAATGTTTTCCGCTGTTTCCAAAAGTGTTTGCAGAGTGACAAAAAATGCAACAAATAAAGTTTAAATAATTTTTATTGTTTGTAATTTTATTACACTGTTTGAATTATGATTAATGGTTCTCAACATAATGTTTTTACAATAACAAAGAATACAATATTCAATAGTAAATTTGTCACAATTACAAAATTCTACAAATCAAAACTATACTAGTTCCAGCAAGAGGTCGTAAGTGATGTCATCGTTCTAGTATCTTTGAGAATGATGTCTTTCGTTTTCATACAAGACATGTGAAAAGTAAAAGAACGATATTCTATGACCTACGTACAAGCTCCCACCAGAACTAGTATATGCATTCATTTTGAATTCTCAAAGAGATAACAATCTACATTATTATTTACAACAATATCTACAATGTTCATATATTTTATAGAGAAAACAGTAAAAATATTAAAAAAAACAAAATTATTATTAATTTGGCATTCTAGTGGAGATTGAACTTGCTTCCTCTGGATTTTATAATAACTTAAACCACTAAAATACTTAGTAATTTACCTGGGTTAGAACATAGGATTAATAATTATTGTGAAATAAAATCAGTCTTAGGATTTGTAGAATAAGCATACTTTATTTTAAGAGGAGACGCCAGTGGTACTTTGACCATACAAACGTATTCCCCTATTTCCTCTCTGGATTTTGACGCTGGTGTAAATATTTTTTATACTAGGTGGGGCAAAAGTAATGTCATAATGTAAATGTGCCATAATTTTTGCAAATGACGTCATGATGCCATGTCATTGTGCTTTGCTAATATTGTAGAAAGATAGAGAATTAGTTGACAACAAGCAATGGAGCGATATACACCTGCAGAACACAGAATTATTGTTATTGCTTTTTTGACCAATTTCCGGTCTGTTGTTTTAGCGCAGGTAGGGGCAAAAGTAATTTCATTATGTAAATTGGATGCAATTTTGTTAGAAATGATAAAAATTGGGCTCTGTTTTCAAGGAAAAATTATTTGAAGGTTTGCACGAGACGCTCAGCCAAACGCTTAATTGTTCGCGCACATGGTGCAGGACTACGAGGAAAACGATGACGAAATTTACAATGCGTTAAAACAACACACTGGAAATTAGTCAAATAAGCAGTAACAATAATTCCGCGTTCTTCAGGTTTGTATCGCTCCATTGCTTGTTGTCAACTAATTCTCTACCTGTCTGCAACATAATTGTCCATATTTGATGCTATTTGCAAAAATTATGGCGCATTCACATTACGACATTACTTGTGGCCAACCTTGTATAGTATACATATTGTCTACTGGCTTGTCCCTATGTTTTGCCTATTTTTGATAAGTTACTTCTTACAGGAGTTAGGACCCTCCGATAAATCCTTAATGTTGCCTAGTCTGAACGCCATCAAAAATTTAGTTCAGTATACAAATTTGACAGTGTATTTTTAAAAAAGCAAGTCATACAGAAAATTTTCATCTCATTCAGTTTGTGAAAAAAATCTTAAAAATTGGTACAGTTTTGGAGGAGAAAACAGGGGAATATAAAACCTTTTATTTAGGTAACAGGAACAGTGACAGTTGTGTAAAATACATAATATTGAAATTTCGTTGCGCCCATGTTTTAATGATCTTTGCGTTGTGTTTGTCAAATAGTAAAAAAGAACACATTTTTGGCAGTAAAATTGTGCGATTAAGGTGTAGTAGATTTTTATTCTGATAATCGAGGCCGTGTTTGGGTTTATGCGCCCTCGGCAGTTATGTTTTCGCCTTCACCACCTAAAGCTTCCGATCGCGTGACGACCCTATCAGCATTATCCTTCAAGATTGCATTAATAGCAGCCAATATCTACTGCCCTGAGAAAAAGAGGCACTGATACAAATATACCATGCCGACCCCGTGTCTATGATAAACTCTTCACCACCAAGTAGTTAGGTCATAGGTACTTTAGTAATATTATTCCCAATGACTAGATGTCAAGAAAAATTCTTGGGAAGGTGCTGAAAGAGTTTTAAAGAAGTGCGCAATGTCGCAAGTATGTCACCGTGCGTGCAGGTAGGTTAGTAAGTGAGAGCATTTCAACTGTAGAAAAACATAATGGTGCTGTTATTGGCGATGAAAATGTTACATTTGAATTTCTGCGAAACAACTGGGCCTTTATTAAACAGTCTTACAAGGTTTTAATTCATAATTAAATAATTATTTTACAAGCAATAATTATCCGCCTGAAACACTCATCCACATTGAAAAATCTCCTGATAAAAGATACATGACGCCAACGGGACTCGAACCCGTGTCCCTTCGATTTCCGGTCAACAGCTCTGACCACTGAGTTATGGCGGCTTATCTCTTATCCGCGAAATAATTCAATATATACTAGTGTTTCATTCAACAATTACTGCTTGTTACATATTTTTCACCTGAAAACAACCAACTTTATTTTATATGAGAAAGGCATTGTAAGTGCTAACTCTCTCACTAGATGGCGTCGAGACAAATTGTCTACATTTTTAGGTGAAATACTAGAACTTGTCAAATATTAATTATTATTTTTTGGTAAACTAATGTTTAAGACAAGATTTTTTATGCACAGCACAAAGGGTAACAATTATTTTACAAGCAATAATTATCCGCCTGATACACTCATCCACATTGAAAAATCTGAGTTAAAAGTGAGTTGAGTTGACACTTGAGTGTTTCAGGCGGATAATTATTGCTTGTAAAATAATTGTTACCCTTTGTGCTATGCATAAAAAATCTTGTTTCACATTAGTTTACCAAAAAATAATAATTCATAATTGAATAATTGGTTAATTTTTTAATATAAGTGGTAATAAAAAAGAATGTTTTTCATAAATAGCCATCCCACCAAGAACAATGCCCAATATTTCTTGCAAAATAGTATGACTACTGAGAGGATTAGTAGCAAGAATCGAAGCCAATCGAAGCTCAATAGAAGATGTTAAGCTCAAACTAAGCAAGTTATGTGAGTCGTGTAATTTCTATACCCGCTATATCAACTTTCATTGATTTGGAGAAAACCGCAAAAAACTGTCACATCTCTAGCGTACATAAGTAAATGCATTAAAATTTTTTATATAATGAATTGGAGTAATAAAATTTCGAAAAGCATTTATTTTTCTATATATGTCTAGCAATAATTAAGTAATTTCGATAAATAAAATGGATATAGCGGATTTTGATACTCACTTCGTGATTTTGAAAGTCAACTGAGGCGACATGGCGGGTTTAGAAACTCACGCGTAGATCATTTTGACATACGAGCGTGGCGTCAGAGCGGCGGCCATATTGTATTTTGGCAAAATAACTGCTTGTGATTCGTTGAATCCGATATAGCGGGTTTTGATAGTGACTTTCTGTATGATATAGCGGATTTGGTTTCTCACTCGCAGTTTTAACATGGTTTTTGGTCATGATAAGGAGGGTTTTGAAACTCAATTTTAGGCTCCTCTTGTTGCTCGCAAAAATGTGAACAAGATGTCATACTCAGATCATTTTGTCAAAAAATCGGATATAGCGGGTATAGAAATTATAGGATTCATGTATAGTATGTATTTGTTTAGCCTGTACAAAAGAATAATAAGTATTTTGTGTATTAAATTTATTCTCTATTTTATGAATTGAATATTCTAGAATATAAAAAGATTAAATAGTAGATACATAAAAAGAATTACCATGTGTTTCCGAAACTCGTGATTTGAAATATAAAACTAAATTATTCAATTTAAAACCTAATCATATAAATATTTGATTATTGAGAAAAGCGTAAATCGTAGTATAGTTCGTAAATGTTCTATTTCAACTTATAATACTGATTGGCTAGGTTTTTTTTATGCATGGATACTGTTTTTTTTTTTTAAAAATACCTTATAAATTTTTACATCGCTCGGTTACAATATCAATGACGGCAAAGATGATCAAGCCTACAACATTTAAGTTTAATATAATATTTACAATAAATAAAATATGTGGACTATTTCAACCTTTATGTAAACAATTTTTTCATTAGAGGAAAGGCTGTTGACAAACCACCATTCTGTATCAAAACATTTCTTAAAATGGCCTTTGAGACTCTTGTGCGGTATTCACATAATGTTCGTATACTTTCCAACCTTCCACCTTAGTATCTCCTTCCCTTTCCATTTTCTTCAACTTCACAACAATCCCACAATTGGGAATATGTATTGTGCGATGAGATTTGTTAAAAAAGATATCACTGTAAAAAAAATGACTGCCGATGTAAAAAAACACTTTTACCAAAATTACGAACTTTGCTGCCCTTAATAACTCTAAAATAAGTAACAAAACTCTTTTTACTAATAAAAAAATGCAGTCATAATTTACTTGGCAAGTCCAATTAAATGGAAATTATTTCAATCTACATACCTTAAAATATTTCAAGATTATAAACACACATACAAGATTACATATTTGGCTGGGTAAACAGAATGTATTAAATTAACTTAAAGTTCTGAATACATTTTATAAAATAATTTACACAATTTTTTTCAAATTCCACTTACCTACTCTTCACTACGAGAAAATAAACCACCAAATTCTGTTCTTAGCTCTAAAAATTTGTATAATTTCTCTTGTCAATAATTATTATGATTGTTAGCATTCTGACACATAAATAATAAGTGTACGGATTTCTTCTTATTTTATAGTCACTTTGGTAATATATTACTTCTTTGTCATTTTGCTTCTTCCAAATTCTTGAAAATTTCAATAAGTACTTCAGGGTGTTTAGCACGATCGATCGATAAAACCATATGTCGATACCATATTGACTAAATCCATCATCTGTGGTCAGTTAACGATATTTACGAGCAAGGTCAGAATATGATTCTGACAGTTGATAGATAAAATCTGCCGCTTTTGGCGCGGCCCCAAGGTGTCAACTATACTTCGATTAACTGTCATAAAGCTATACACAGCTTTTTATATATTGTTCATTTTGCAAAATAACTGGATTATTTATGAACAGAGTTGAACTTACGAAAATTTTAGAATTTAATGAAATCATACACGCGATCATTTGATTCCGTTCCAGCTTACAAATGTTGTTCAAATATAACGAGTTATGACTAAAGACCTCATTAACTCCTTCTTTAGTGTCATAGAGTACATGCAGACTGCCAATGTGTATTAAAGTTAGTATTTTAATTCGACATTGTCATTTTACATAGCTGCTTGACGTCAATCCATAAGCAGATTCGCCATTGCTGCTAGCGTAGAACGGTTTCTTATTTATTTCGTGTTAATATCGATTTGGCTACCGAGAGCACAACCGTGCAGGAATATCGATATAAAATCGTCAGAAGTTAAGCCTATCCATCCTATATTGTTATTTTATCATATTGATTGTGCTAGACCCCCTGGTCATAAATTCATTATCTATTATTTTAAAACTGTTAATTTAAAGTGGATATCCTTTGTTAGTTTAAACACTCTATAACTTTATTCCACTTATTGCTTACTAGTAGATGTGTTTCACCCTGCTTTGGGCATCTTTCAATGACATGTAGAAGATACGGCCAAACACCCAAATGATAACCTTGGTGAAAAGAAATGAAGACAGGCATTTCTCCTGGTCCCTCAAATGCTCGCTGCAATACACATTATTTCAATTTTTCCCCATACTAAAGAAGAAGTGTTTGATTGTAACATGGCTCTGTAGCATATTTGGAATTAAACTGCGGATAGTTTGGTACATAGTCCTATTAATTGCTTTCAGATGAAAGAATGAATAAATAAGCATCTCCATTTTATTGGAATAATTACATTTGAAGGTTATACACATCAATGTTATATTCAATCAACGAAGAAGATAATATTAATAAATATAAATGAAACATGTAACAGAACAAGACAAAGAAAATAACAAAAAAAGTAACAGTTGCAACTGGGAATCGAACACAAAACCTTTGTCTTTCCAGACCTGATTTTTTTAATATAATGAATTAATTGAGAATAATAGTGGTAATTCTTAAATAGAGATACATATGATATCAACAAAACTTACAGAAAATAATCAAGTTCAATAGCTTAGAGGTTAGATTGTATTCAAAATTCAAAAAATATTTATTGCACAAAAAGAGTACAAAGGGTATAGTTTATAGGTTACATCCTATTTCTTCCAGCTAACCCAACAAATACACATTATATTACATAACCCAACAATTACATGTTAACAAATAAATAAAATAAAAAAACACAGGTATTTAATTGATGTAAGGTATTCATTTAAGGTGTAGTGACATTTGTTTAAAAGAAATGTTTTTAGTGTTGATTTAAATTTAAGTGTGTCGGTTATTTGTTTGATGCTACGTGGAAGGTTGTTATATACTTTAATGGCCATGTAGTGTGGTCCTTTTTGAAAAATAGTTTTGTTTGCTTTTGGGATTAATAAGTTTTCTGTGAACCTTGTAGCGTGTTTATGTGTTGAGTTTTTTTGGAGATGATCGTACTAACAGGCATAACTCCATTATATATATATGTCCGTAATATTCCCAATAATTCAGAGGTTCTAGGTTTCAAATCCCAGTTGCAATCATTACCTTTTTATTTTCCATGTTACATGTTTTATTTCCTGTATCTAACAAGACGGAACACTATTTCAAGTTTCGTTTAGAATTATGAATATTATCGTCTTCAATTACTAAATAAATAATAACCTTATTTGATTGGGGATTTGAATTTATGTTAATTAATAAATAATATAGCCATTTTATTGAGTTGATGCAAAAGTTTGTGGCATACCATCCTTTCCTTTTTTATATATTTTGTTTTAATTTAAGGAGGTCAAGAAGTTATCAGCTCACTTTGAAGAGCTGTTGGATAGAGAATAGAAAATGTGAAAATCTGATGAACAAGATCAGGAGAAAAAGGCAGATGTGGAATAACTTCATACAGATAACTGCTTTAGCTATGTTAACACCTGTAATTGGCCAAAATTGTTCTTGCAGCTTTTGATACCTTAACACCTTACTTATGCACCAACCCGTTATGTTATTTTATTATACTTTCAACGTTTTAACATCATTCCTGTAACATTCTTACCAATATTTTTCTAATACGACTATCAGTATTGATTATACATTATTCCTAACCTTTAAGACAGTCTTTACGTGTTGTGTGTTCACCCAACCGAAACCAATATCAATACAATACATAATATATCTTATGTATCTCCACTAACAGTAATTGTGCAGGAAAAGCACCCACTCTTCTAGCTATAATCTCACAGTTCTAGTGCTTGTAGTCCTTTCTCTGTGCCGTCCGGTCAGAGAAATATCCTTCTTGCTATCTGTGATATTGTACTCTGCACATTTCTGAAATAAAATATTTTAAAAATGTTATGTCATCCGATTTCAGAGAAATGCATATATGTCTGCATGTGTATATGTGATTGTCACCAAAAGTTGACAGAATACATTGTCATCTACAACGAGTTTATCTGCAGAGTTTCAGCTCGATCGGATGTCAAGAAGAGGGTTGATTTCTGCTTCCAAGATTTGCATTCATTACCGAAAACAAAAGTGACATTCAAACAGATGTATTTATAAATTGATAAAAATATTAATAATCAATTAAACCATCTTTACGTAGAGATTAAATACATCACTTTAATTTATAACTGGATGTTCTGAACTGATTGGTGTGTTGTTATAAATTAAATTGGGTTACGTAATTTAAAGTGTTTTTTGTAAACTAATTGACTTAACGTAGCAAAGTCTTGTTTTAACTTGACCACTTTGCATTTTGTCTGTCTATAAATTTGTTTGTGTGTTCCGTGTCTGGTGAATCCTGTCAAGATGGTTAAGGTGGAAACACATTATTAAAACCCGACGCGACCCGATAAATAAACGCGATGCGTGTTTAGTCAAATCAAATGTATTGTTTTCTATAGACCAGAATCACACTATGAACATCCGACGCGAGGCCATGCGCGCACACGCCACCCGATCCAGACGTGCCAGGTCGGTGTGTTGCCCATGGTGGGGGTAAACACGCCACCCGACGTGGCCTGCGCAGTATGTTTCTAGACAACACCCGACGCCACGCGTCAGTCGTTCGAGAACTGTCACAGAGCATATACGGAATTTATGCCAATTTAATATTATTTTTGCATTTATTTAGCGAAATGACCGACGAACAATTGAGTCGTGTAATTTCTATACCCGCTATATCAACTTTCATTGATTTGGAGAAAACCGCAAAAAACTGTCACATCTCTAGCGTACATAAGTAAATGCATTACAATTTTTTATATAATGAATTGGAGTAATAAAATTTCGAAAAGCATTTATTTTTCTATATATGTCTAGCAATAATTAAGTTATTTCGATAAATAAAATGGATATAGCGGATTTTGATACTCACTTCGTGATTTTGATAGTCAACTGAGCCGACATGGCGGGTTTAGAAACTCACGCGTAGATCATTTTGTAACACGAGCGTGGCGTCAGAGCGGCGGCCATATTGTATTTTGGCAAAATAACTGCTTGTGATTCGTTGAATCCGATATAGCGGGTTTTGATAGTAACTTTCTGTATGATATAGCGGATTTGGTTTCTCACTCGCAGTTTAAACATGGTTTTTGGTCGCGAAAAGGAGGGTTTTGAAACTCAATTTTAGGCTCCTCTTGTTGCTCGCAAAAATGTTAACAAGATGTCATACTCAGATCATTTTGTCAAAAAATCGGATATAGCGGGTATAGAAATTATAGGATTCAATTAATTGAGTAGGTAAAACGATATCCTGTTCTATATGACATGAGTTTAGCTATATACAGGGATCTTATGTTATCTTATCTTATCTTATCTTTCTTGTGTAGTGTATGTCACTTTGAATAAATTCGTGTATTTCTTAAAATTGTGTTTTAGTAACCCGAAGATACATATGAAATCTTTCATTATCTTGAAGTAAGTCTGGATATAGAGTATGATATTCACCACACATACTTCTCTTTTGATTTATTTTATAAACCCAGTAACGCCTAGTTATTCTCTTTTTCTTGAGTCGTTTAAGTATCATATATGTACCCATAATTTGCATCAAATCTTCTTCAAAGTCTTCATTTGACTCATTATTTATTAAATCCATAGTACAAAACCATTCACTTCCACTGCTGTTAGCTAACTGTATTCAGAAATTGCTAGTAAGTCGTGGCATCGCGTGTTGGTAATGTGCACGTTGCATATCGGTTGTCGAGACGTGGCGTCGCGTCGCGTTTTAATAATGTGTTTCCTCCTTTAGCCATGTTGCGTTACGAGCTGTCAAATCTGAATAATCAACACTACGCAAGATCTACTGTTCACAGAACTACAAGTAATTTTATTAAATAAACAAAACATTTTGGTTATAAATTATAAACCAGTTTTTCTCAAGTGTAATAATAATTACCGAACAGAACTTATAAAAGTAAGTATTAAATGTAAAAAAATACTTAAATTAAAATGAACTTCTACGAATTAATCTTGTTAAAAATAAATAAAGAGGTGTACAGTGTTTTATTTAGTAATGTTAAACCAAGTAACTTAGAGGTTATGTAGTCTACTTGTAAATGATGTACTAGAGGCTTTCAGTTATTTCGCTGATAGATCCTTTGTAACCTCTCCCGCTTTCTCACAAATGATGCTTGTAACGGAAAAAGATGTTACACTTGTAACCTAGTTATTCTAAAATGCATTATTATAATGGAGTTATGCAAAATATATCTGTTAATTTGTTAAAAGAATATTGAAACAGTCTTAATCCTTGTTTGTATTGCAATGCAAGCAAAGAATACTGTTTGACAGAATTTGAAAAATTCATCTAATTTCAAAGTTAGTATTCAAGTTCTGTTACTATCATAACTATAGTATAATAACAGAACTTGGATGGAACTTGAACAGAACTTTGATGAATTTTTCAAATTCTGTGAAACGACCAGTCCTTAATACGCATTTGCTTCAGGTAGAAGGAAAAGAAATAACTCACTGCTCGGTCCTTTGGCGATTGTGGTAGATTTTGATAAGCTATCACTGTCGTCCGATTCTGAGCACGCTTGAAAACTGGTGTCTGTTACTGTTGATCCACAAGCAATCAAATATTAGTTTTTCTTAGATGTTCTCTTAATTATCATTTTTTTGGATTTACATACATTCATAATTAAATCATTCTACATACATTATTCGTTCACCCTTGACACAAGAGGCTGAAGATCTTCCATACTGTTAGAAATAAGTACCGCATCATCAGCATTCAGTATGTATACAAAACCCAATAAACTTTCAGATAATTCATTTCACAGCACCTAGGCCTACACCTATCAATTCTTGCATCTTCTTTTTTCACATGGTGGGAAGATCAGAGGGGGACATATAGAGTCTAGAGCCTCAGACATCGCACTGTGGGCCGAATGAATACCACCGAGGAATGAATGAAGCAGTCATTCGTTGACCACATGTTCGGTGGTCTGTACCACACTACATTCACATATCACAGACTCTTTAAGACTCCACCAATGCATCGAGTGGGCACAACTGATGTGGGACCACCTTATCCTATTGATGGTAGTGGTGCGCCAACTGCTACACGTAACGGTTGTATCTACCGCACCGTATGCAATGTTGCAAGAAAATATATTGTTATTTCGCATGTAGGTAGGGCATTAAGTAAAGCAGCATCCAAAATAAGAGGGCCTCATAATAATAAAGATGCCGCTACATAAAGAGATGAACACCCACAGGTCTCCCGGCCAAGGGGAATCAGTAAATGTCGGGGAACAATTAAAACTATTGTCTCTGAATATTTAAGAACTTGAAAATCAACATGACACTTACAATATCCCCATGCAGATTTCACAGAGAATACATCTTTCACAAAGATAATATATTATTTTCGTATCACTCTTTCAAGTACATACATTGAGTTTCATCTTAAAATCACTTCATGATCCCTTACATGCATAGAAATGTGTAGTTTTATACTAACATGTTGGCAATGTAGGCATACCTCCAGTGCTGTAGATTCCAGGTTTAGTTTTTATGTATCCCGGCCTGTCTTGGTTCTCTGCGTGTCCGAATGTTTGGAAGCCCATTGTGAACTGAGCATAGGGACTTATCTCAAACATTTCTGAAAAACAAATGTCAGAGATCTATAAAATTATTACAAATGGCATTATCTTCCAGATGAGAAGGGTATGGTTAACCTTTCCTTATCTGTGGTGTGTATTTAGTACACATTGCTTCTAATAACTTTAATAGCTCTACAAATATAATAAATTCTGGGTTCAGGTTCAGATTTAAGGTATTCCTCGGTTATACATTTATGCACTGAATTAAAAAATAATATTTTACATAGTTTTCAAATTCAATTAAAAATCAGAGATTTTTGTTAAAAAAACGGGAACAAATACACCAATACAATCAACCGTGTGACAATGCTACGCAAAGAGTGTGCGAGGACATGACACGCTATTGATGTCCCGCTTTAGTTCACTGTGCAGGAAAATGAGAAATCCACACGTCCGCAGTTGTATTTTGATTTAGACCATCGATACCTACGACCGCACAGCTGTGTGTGTGCCAGCCGCCAGCCGAGTGGTTTATATATGCACCAGCCATTTGGTCGCGGACCATCGTTAGATGTGGACTCCTCGCATGTTTTTTTAGCATCTGCCGATTGTTTTTTCATATTTTCAGCAATTAAATTACAATTATTATCACTTTTGATATAAAATGTAATAAACATAAGCGATAAGCTATGAATATTCATATTTTTCTGATATTAAATCGCATATTTTGAGATGTGTATTGACTACACAGCACCGGAACGCGTGGATTTTTTTAGCACAGTAAGGGAAAGGTTAAGTAGGTACTTGCTAATTTAATCAGTTCATAATGGATAGGTATACATATCAATGGAGTTTGGATGCCAAGCCTGATGTACGGCAGTGGCATGGAAATGGCAGAGAAAGGATGAAAATAGACCAAGTGTAGTAGAAATGAATAAGCTGAGACGAAAAGGATGCTGAGATTGTTCTGACAATATGTAATAGTTATATTTGCCTCGCCTGCAAGATAGAACTGTTACGTTTATCTCTGCTGGCTGGCGACACCAACACTACCAACACTAAGCTGTTAACGACGCTCTGGCGTCGTAAATTAAAGGAAGAAGACTTGAACGCGAGAGAGATGGGTTTTTGGCCGGCACTATGGTTTACCCAATTGGGGTATGTTGTAAGACTGTAGTGGGGAGGGGAAGGAGATGGCAAGGAGGAAGGTGGGGAAGTAACTGGCTATTCAGATCTGGTCACCAACCACGCCAAAACTATTTCAAATAAAATTTCAGTTCTGTACACCAGAGAGATACTGAGAGTCATAGAATAAAGAAAAACACAAGATATTATGTCATGTGGGCGTGTTTCGTGATCGTTCTTGAAAAGTCTGATCATTTTTTGCTTCAATTTCACATGCAGAACAGCTATGTTTTACAATCGTTATGAAATTCAAATGGAAGAGCGATATACAATGTCAGGCAAGTGTAAAAAAGACAGAGTTGTGTTTGTGGTGACATTGGTTTCTATTAAAATCTATATGGAAGCATTTCTAGTGTTTTTCTTTATTCTAAGATACAAGTCATTTCAAGAGTCAGCAGGTATTACTAAGTATTCTGCTTCTTTCGTATGGTGGAGGAGTCAGAGTGGGACATCTTGGTCTGCGAGCCAGTCTAGGGCCTCAGGCGTCGCCATGTGAACCTCATCAATCCCGCCGGGGAATGAATGGAGCGAGCATTCGTTGACCACGTGTTCGGTGGTCTGTATCGCATCACATTCACACATCTCCGACTCTTTAAGGCCCCATCTGTGCGTCATGTGGGCACAGCGGCTATGGTAGCACCTTAACCTATTGATGGCGGACCAGGTTTTGCGAGGCAATGAGAACGCAGGCTGTCTCTCGGTGGGGTCCTGTATGAGGTGAATTTCCCACGTTGGCCATTTGCCACTCAAGTTTCCACCTTCTTCTGGGGTGAGAGGTAATCGAAGGAGCCTCTTTCCTCCCGCCCAGAAGGGCTTTCGGGACTTCAAGCGACATTGTCTAAGTATGATACAATGGATGAGTCTTAATGAGGCAAGAAGTGTGTACTAAAACAGAACCCTTGACTCTGTGCAAAAACGGGCGGTCCGTTTGATAGATTCCCCAATCTTAACAAACGGACTGCAATCTTTAGAGCACAGGCGTCAGGTAGGTATGCTGTCCTTGTTCTATCGGTATTACAATGGAAGATGCTCTGAGGAACTAGCGTCATTGATCCCTTCGGCACCGGTGCGTAGTCGGGATACACGCCAAACGCGCGCCCAACATTTGTACACGGTTGACATTTGTCACATGAGAACGGGTCGCTTCTACGATTCGTTCTTAAGTTCAACAGCTCGGCTGTGGAACGAACTGCCGGCCTCTGTGTTTCCTCCTACAACAGGGGACTCTTCAAGACCCATGTTCACTCCTTCCTCTCCACAAAAAGACCCTCCACACAGCATCCCCAAAGATGAAATAGGCCCTGAGGGAAATTATTTTCTTCAGGGCCTCCTGTGTGGAGTTAATATTTATATAAAAAAAAAAATAGAGTTTTTGAGAGGTACATTTACAAAATCAACACCTATGGAGAAGTAGCATGATGTCGTTAAGTCTTCCTGTATTTAAGGAATGTTCACAGGGCCGGTCCAGTGCAGATGCAATTGGAGCTGACTTGCCAAGGCGCCAAGGAGCCAAAAGGAGCCAATAACAAAGTGCCAGGCGTCATTTGGCTGAGGGTTAGCCCTGAATATTCACATAATAATAATCACCTGTATTTGCTTTACTAGGTTTCCTGGTGCAGATGGGTGAACTGTAGAGACGGGGACAGGCCGGGGGCTCGCTCTCCGATCGGGGCAGAACCCTGGCATCACTGTTCTTGTACTGATTGCTGGAAACTGCACCACAGAGCACCTTGTGCCTGAAACAATAAATTAATGTTCAAAAGTTTTACCTATTTGCAGTTATTTATTTATTTTAAGGAACATAAACAGTCTTAATATTAATTTAATAAACAAGTAAAATATAAAAAGCAGGACTAAGTAACAAATTTAAAAGACAAACTAAGTAACAAGTATAAAAATGGAAGTAGAACAAATGTAATAAACCTAGAATAAATGTGTTTCTAAGTATACAGGACGGATAGAGTGGGAAACAGGTTTTGGCGTTGTAGTGGGATGGGGGAGGAAAGGGATGAGGGAATGTTGCCGCGCAACTGAAATTAAAAAAACAATAATTTACCAATTTAAAGATAAAATAAGGAACTGTTAATTTAATCATCATGGTTTTGTGCTATTCATACCTCAAATGTGACACAATGAACTTCTGTAACGATAGTAACTAGCAGTGAATATGTCAGCATGTATGTCTATATTCGCAAGTTTTTTGTTGTACCAATTGCAGGTTGTGTTCATAAATTCGTTTTGATTGGAGTTGGTGTTGCGTTTGTCAATATAGAAAATCCTTTTCTAGGATTAGTAGCCGTTTGTCAATATAGAAAAGGATTTTCTATATTGACAAACGGCTTTATTTTGTTCAGCAACTCCGGGCAGTCAACTTTAGAGTTAATAATTTTATACAAGAGCATCTGATCAACGACAAGCCTCCTGTTGAGTAGTTTCGTGATTAGAAAACTTATCTCGATTTCATTGTAAGAGTTGTATATTATGTTGAATGATTTAAAATTGAGAAATTTTAGAAATCTCTCCTGAACTCTTTCTAACTTGTTAAAATAAACAATGTAGCGCGGATTCCAAACCTATGAACAGAATTCCAGGTGTGGATAACATGTGAATTATAGAGAACCAGATAAGTCTTAGTGTTGTTGAATAATTATCGTTACAATTATTTGCTTACATTGTGTCTCTAAGGCTTTTCATTATTTCACATTAAGTAAGAACCTACAAGTGGCCGTAGGAGTGGTACCTTGCCACACCAAACTATATATATAAGTGAAAGGAATGGGGAAGAACACCCGGAATAAGACAATCCAAAGTACTCATAATTGGATTAAACCCTAGACAAACCAGGCAACTACTTCAACAGAAGCAATCTTCCCAGTATGTATACCTTCCATTGATTTGCTTAGTTTAAAGTTTCTGGAGCAGTCAATAACTAACTAAACCTAACACAAATCATCCGAATGTTATTTATTACAGTGATCACCTAACTAAGCGTCTACTGGTTTTGACAATGGGCCTCAAAATTTTACTCGTGCCAGACGGCGTTTGGCTCAGGGCCAGCCCTGACTCCCCCTCTCTCTCTCTCTCTCTCTTTTAACAGCTCAGGCACGAGGACTCCATCAAAGCCAGAGTCAAGTTTGCCTCTCAGAAGCTGGGAATACTGTACAGATGCAGATGCAGATGCTCTAATAGTATTGCAGAAATGGGCGGTCCATTTGATAGATTCCCCTATCTTAAGAAATGGATTGCAATTATTAGAGCGCAGTAAGTATACTATCCTTGTTGGTATTCAATGGAAGATGCTCCGAGGAACTAGCTTTAATTATCCCTTTGGCACCGGTGCGGATTCAGAAAACACACCAAGCGTGTGCCCAACATATATTAGACACTGATAATTTTAATAATATTTGACACCAAATTAACATTTATCTCCCACATTAACAATTTAACCACTAAAGCGATGCAAATATTGGGTTTCATATTAACCCTTAAATGCATACTGTTGTAAAACTGCAACATACCGTTCAAACCACCTTTAACTCTTTGGTGTATACTTAATGCATGCCTTTTTAGAATTATCAACTTCACGGTAATATATTTTATCGAGTGGCATCACCTTTTTTTTCTTACGCGAATGTCAAATGTCACTTTTTCTTCAACAAAGTGAAGATTCTCGAAAATTGGTTGGAGGTTAGAATTACAGTTTGTTTTTGCTGTTATTATTTTGATTTTCTTAGGTAAGTAGATACAATAATACAATACTTATATGTAATAACTCGTATTTTTCCGGTACACTTATTAGTTTTGAGAATTTTTTTTAGGTTTTTTATTTTTTTTTCATACGTAAATTGTTCATATTATTTTTTATTAAATACATGGTGTTGTAAATTTACAACAATTTTTTTTAATCAAATATCATTAAAAAATTACAAATAAAATAAATTCTTTATATTTCCTTGCATATGCATGTAAATATCTACAAAATATTTTTTTTTCCAGAAAATTGAATAAATCATGCATTTTAGGGTTAAAAACTTAAAAAGATTTCAAAAATTTCAAAACTTTATAAATATTGTATTCATCCATTGTCAGAAGCCATTTAGAATTCAAGTCAACCATTTGGAATCCATTTTACAATATTCATGAAAAATCTATCGAGCGAATCCATCATAAATTTTTACAAAACATAAATTATAGATTAGGAATTCCTATTGAAAACATTAACTACACCTCACTGTTGAAAGTCATGGGCCTTGCCACATTAAAAGAAAGAAGAATATGTTCTGATGTATTTTTTCTTTATAAAATTGTTAATAACATGTTTGACTCCCCTGAGCTCCTTAGGTTGATTGATTTTCATGTGCCTAGTAGAACTGTTCGTCAGAAGGTACCTTACCATTGTAACATTGCAGGTACCAAAGCAGAAATAAATTCAGTAATGAACCGACTGCACAGTGCAGGGAATAAATATCACATGAACACCAACGGTACTGAATGTCTATCAGCCTATAAAAACATTGTTATTAAATCTGTATGTCTTGTAAAGTCTTGATAGCTTTGAAATGTATCGAAATTTATAGGAATGTGCATCCTATAGTTTACTCTGTTTGTTGTTTTTAAGTTAATATTTTTATACTTGGTACTTATTTTAATTCTTATATCTCTTTTACTCTCTGATTATATCAAATTTATTTTGAATTTTATCATATGTAAAAGCCCTAATTGGACAAATAAATATGTACACGGTTGACATTTGTCACATGAGAATGGGTCGTTTCTACGACTCGGTAATCAGACACTGCTACCTCAGGAGACACACACGTTGGGAGTGGAAAACATCAATAGATGCAGGAAATGATGGGAAAAGAGGATGAATATACTCCAATTCCCCTGTGGTGTCAATGTTCCGCCTCGATGGGAACAAGACTCAGTTATCTGGAAAGTCATATTGCGAAACCGGGAGACATATCCAAATATCCAATGACAACTCAGGCGAACTTTATCAAAGGGACCGAGTTGCTGTCAAAAGAATGAGCTAAAATGGGAGAAATCACAATGGGCCATGGCCTGAAAGCTCACGGGAACTATGTAAGCCATCTCCATTTAATAAATAATAATAATAAATACAAAAAAGTCACAATAAAACATATTAATTTACCTGTGCTTCTGTACAGCCACGAAGGCACAGATCATAAGGCACAGGAGCAGAAGGACACAACTGCATACCATTACCATGACACTGGCGTCTAGCGGTTGATTTGGGAAGTCAATCTCATCTGAAATGGGTAACAATCAAGGTCAGAATAAATTGGCACATTGTTTTGCAATAATTATTAACCCCTTTGATGGGAAGCAAATAGGTAATATCGCTCTTAGTTCTAAGATGACCCCCTAGCCTATTTAAATGCTTTCATTTATGCAGTGTTACAGTGTAATGCTCCATCCTACAGCCCTTCGCCCTTGAGGTGTTTTTGTCACGAAAACGGTGATATACAAATAATCCAATCATTATTATTATTTATTTTTCGGAATAACTTTATTGAGTAAAACCTCAAATTGTAATATTTAAATATTGAAGACAATATTAGTGATTTCTAAACGAAAATCTGAAACAGAAAAATCAGAAAAGGATACTGTCACAACTAGGACTCAAACCCAGGACCCTTGTCTTTCCGGGACACTGCTCTACCAACTGAGCTAATGGGACCCTATCCCCCTCGGTCACTTTTAACTGTATCATACTTCGAATAAGAACTACCAACATTGTCTTCATTTTTTCACCGCACATTTTTATTGGCAGTTCAGTACAAGAATTTAGAATTACTTGTTTTGTAGGTTAAAACGTGTTCTAACATGACTCTAAATATTAGAAGGTTGTATGAATAAAAAGAAGATTGAAGTTCACTGAGTTTATTTAAAACACATCGTTACCAGTTATACGCGACAATAAATTTAAATGGAAGTTTCTAGAGTGTAGACGGTCTGAACCAAAAGACACCACCAGTCAGTACCTGTCCAGAATGTTGCCATAATAGGGAAATAATCTTTTATGTTATTCGCTGGTAGGTACCGTCTACATAGTGTGAAAGAAAGATTAAGAAACGGACGCTTAAATGGTTTGGGCATGTAGAGCAAATGAACAAAGAAAGAAGTGTAAGGAGAATATATGACTTGAATGTGAATGCTAGAAGAAGTCCGAGACGTCCCAGAAAGACATGGCACGATCAAATGAACCAAATACTTGAGTCGGGCTATGTAAAGAGTCAGAATAAAAAAAGAGTAGGTATGAGCTGATGTTGTATGAATGTGAATTAGGCAAGGAGAGCGTGCCAAGACTGAGATTTTGGCGGTCTGCCCTCCCTGCCTACCCTGCGCAGAAACGGCATGACGATTATTTAGTTAGTTTTTTACAGAAGATGAATTATGTAGTTACCTCCATTTTCAGTCTTAGTAGCCACTGTGTATACCGCAGTAGTGGGTCCGGCCTGGTTGACAGCCGTCACCCGAAGCATGTACCAGGTGGCGGGCTGTAGCCGTCCTAGTACAAGACGATGGTTACTCACTTCCTGGAATTATCAAAAATATACAGTCACTTCTTTTATTTAACTGGAGCACAATCAAATTCATTAAGGCACAATAAGATTCTGAGATAGTTCAAAGATGAAGATGAATCATCCTGGCTGTTTCCCGCAAACCTTTCCATTCTCTTCAGTCTCCTTTCAGTTTCTAGATGTTGGGGTTTGTTGCTGGTCTTCACACTACATAGCCCAATGCCATTACATACATAATAAACACATGGACACGTTACCTCACAAAATGTGGCAAGTAATTGGGAGAGTAATCATAACTTGCTTGTTACGTTGAGATCTCTACAATGTGTTAAAGTTTTGTAATGTCATTGTTGATTAGGTCTCCTAACACTGCTTCATTCTGCATACTAATCATAAATAAGCCTCTTTAGTGGTTGGCTATTGTTCATTCAAACTGCCTGTCCTGTTCAGTGGACTCTTCTCAGTTTATGAATCTCGTTATTGACGGCGATACCTCGTCCGCTACACAAAGTTTTCTTAAACGGCCTGGAATGATTGAAACATACAATGCAATACTATCAGTAAATGGTTTACAAAAATTACTTGAAATGTAAGGCATTTTTGAGGAAATGTATGATTCTGAAATATAACTGATCGCAACTTAACCTTTTGAACGCGTTAATTTGCTCCGTTTTATCTATAACCGTACGCGGTACATATTTTCAAATACCTATGCACGCAATTAAATGTCAAATTATAGCATTCTGGCATGATTTATTGGACTATATAGACAGAACAGATTATTCTCCACAATATGATAACAAATCCTTGTGTGTCAACACTCTTAGATGTTTATAAAAACAAAAACATAAAATTTCATACAAAGACGTACCGTATCTTTTGAATGTGTTTGAATTCACTCGGCGTGTGTGTACTTAGGCCACTGCGTTGATAGACACAAGTGGGACACCATGAGCACTTATCATTTTTTGTTATGAAAACTTTTTCTAAAACTGGACACTTAAATTTTATGTCACTTAATATAAAAACAAAATTGAACTAACGCCATCCGCTGACAAAATTGTAAACTATGGCACTCGAAGGTGCAAAGAGGCTCACTTGATTATCGATGTTTTTTAATGAAATACAATTTTATTTTCGAGAAATTCTTGTAGATGTCAGCATCGTGATAGTTCTACGAATGTTCAAGCGAGCAGGAAATAAATTTATGTCAAAAGACCGCTGGAATATCGGCATTCAAAGTTTCCGTATCAACTGTTGATACAGCCGCGTGTGAGTATGGACTTTTTGCCGTAACAACAGTTGATACAGCCGCGTGCAAAGGGATTTATATAAGGCTTCTTCACTGACTGTTCGTGTTCATTGTGGAAAAGCCTATGATGGTCGACTATGTTTCATTCTTACTAAAAGTCCTGAAAAGCGGAGCTATTTCAGTTTTTAAAATCTTGTTACAAAAATACATATTAACTTACAGGCAAAGGATCGGGTTGTAACCACAATCGTGTGGAGAAAGGCCTGTAGTCCACACTCCACCGAGGTAGGCCACACTCTCCGTCCCTCCAGCTATCTAGATCCAAGGAGATGTGGGTAGAGTTACTTCTAATCCATTCGATGCCTGTAGCTGCTGTCATTACTAGAAAATAACAATTAAAATATTAGTTTGAAATTAAACAGAACCGACATTATCCTATTTTCACTCAAAATTATTGATTTCAACCTAGTTAACATTGGCCATTTGAAATATGATATTTTTATTTTATAAGCTATAATTATTAGCCTGAAACACTCATCCACATTGAAAAATATCCTGATAAAAGATACATGACGCCAACGGGACTTGTACCCGTGTCCTTTTGACTAGAACTTGTCAAATATTAATTATTATTTTTTTGGTAAACTAATGTTTAAGACAAGATATTTGACAAGTTCTAGTATTTTTCACCAAAAAATGTAGACAATTTGTCTCGACGCCATCTAGTGAGAGAGTTAGCACTTACAATGCCTTTCTCATATAAAATAAAGTTGTTTGTTTTCAGGTGAAAAAATGTAAGAAGCAGTAATTGTTGAATGAAACACTAGTATATATTGAATTATTTCGTGGATAAGAGATAAGCCGCCATAGCTCAGTGGTCAGAGCTGTTGACCGGAAATCGAAAGGACACGGGTTCAAGTCCCGTTGGCGTCATGTATCTTTTATCAGGAGATTTTTCAATGTGGATGAGTGTTTCAGGCTAATAATTATTGCTTATAAAATAATTGTTACCCTTTGTGCTATGCATAAAAAATCTTGTCTTAAACATTAGTTTACCAAAAAAATAATAATATGATATTTTTGATAAACCGTTTATAAGTACTCATATTAAAATGGTAACCTAAAATTTTTTATAAAAAAGAACGTTAGGAGGGAAAAGTGAAAGAGAAAAGTAAAACAAGAAAGGTTTCAGAAAAAATGAAAAAGGAGCAATAAGAAATGGCATAGGAAGAAAATATGGGCTTAAGGAATGCTCTCGACACAAACTTGAAATGAGTTTTGATGATGTTATTAAAAGTACCTGATCCCAGGGTTGTAGCAACAGCAATAGCCGCCCTTGAAGGCCCCACCATGCCCCTAGCTACCAAGTGCACCTCGTACTGCTTCCCGCAGGCCAGCCCAGCCAAGGTCTTGCTGCCCGGGCCCGCCCCCGCTACAAGCTCTGTCTGCCATGCGTCATCATCCTTGCGCCACTTCAGATCGTAACCTGGAGATATCGATAAAGCTAGCGATTAGTTGTGTAGTCTTTATTTTGATCTATTTGTTTTTATTGAAACCATTTTGTTAATTTAGCATTCAGAATTTTGACCACCAACACAGATCTTTCTCCAAAAATATGTATTATAAAAATGTTTATGGACCCATTTTTTTCCCTTGAGGAACTCCAATATTTTTAAACGAATTATGTCTCTTTTATTACAAAGTACTTGCCTATGATGGGAGAGGTGTGGTTGGGCGGGGCCCAATCCAGCAGCAGGGCCTGTCTCTCAGGCAGTGCCCTCAGGCGGGGAGGGGCGGGAGGAGCGACCACCCCTACGAGATAGGATACACTGTCCCAACCAAACAAGTTCTTGGCTACACAGGTGTAGTTGCCTTCCAGTTGAGGGTTGATATCTAAAATGCACATCAAGACGACTATGAATACATGCCACAGAAACCCAAGGCCGATAACAATGCATTATCGATTATCCATAGTCAATAGGACAAGCATTACCAGAGCTCAAAGCAATGCACAATAGAGCAGACCCAAGCAGAAACAGATGTTGTAGACGAAAATAGATAAAATGATTACAACAGGCCTATATGTTGCAAAAATGCAGCAAAATTTAAAATACCTCATAGACATATGAAATAAAATTCATGGCCATAAACACCAAATCATATCTACCGAAAAAAATACCCAAATTATTGCTGACAAAATCTAACTAACCATCACGCCGTTTCACCGCAGGGGTAGGCAGAGAGGACGGACCGCCAAACAACTCGATCTTGGCACACACTCCTTGCCTCGTTCACATTCATACATCGTCTCATACATACTCTTCTATTATTCTGACTCTTGACATGGCCCGACTCAAGTATCTGATTCACTTGGTCGTGCCATGTCTTCCTCGGGCGTCCCCGACTTCTGCTACCATTCACATTTGCAAAACCATGATGAATCAAAATGAAAACAAAATCAAAAGATAAAAATATTTTTTTTGGCATTTTGAGGAATTTTGACAATTTTAGTTCGGTTAAATTTCAGTTTAAGTTCGGTCCAAAGTAGAGGAATTCAATTAAATTTTTATTTTTGGACTCACTGTTAATGTAAAGACTGTCATCAGTGTTGAGAATGAAGCTGGGATGATGTGTGATGACCTTGGTGTTGTGGTACCAAACGGTGCGGGGCTGAGGACTGCCGAGAGCGCGGCAGGCGAGTCTCAAGACATTCCCTGCCCCGACTGTCAGCTTGCCTCCAAGTGAAGATACACCTGCCACCACTGGAATTCGAAAACAATATTTATAATTAGGGATAGTTACCAGATCTATAAATCAACACACTATTCTCGCTGGTTCAATAATTGATTGAATTAGGCTTTAAACGACTTACCTCTATCACTAGGCTCTGCGCTGACAGTTCTCGAAGGCTCTCCTTCCCCCACCAGGGTTGCAGCAGTCACCCAGGCCTCGTACCTTCTCCCCTGTTCCAAACCCCTCACTGCGTGGGACAAGGAATCTTGATGTCCATCTGCACCGTTCCATTGGTCGGAGACTCGGTAACTTTGGACCGTGCCACCACTGTAAAAATGCAAAGTGCATGACATTAATGTTGATAAAAAATAATTGACTACGAAATATGTTGTAATTTAGTGTGAGCACAGTAAAAACTTATCATCAAATATACTTATTTCAGTTGTCGGTTCGATGTTCAATAAACGCGAATTTGCTTTGTTGGCGTAATTTAAAAAATTGGAATGCTTGTATGAAGAATTCAGACAGACCATAAAGTAGGTTCTACCAATAATAATTTAACAGATTTGTTATTTACAAAATTGTAGTTCCATATAATAAACAAGTGATTTTTCACAAATCTATTAGGCAAGGATAATTAATAATAACCTTTGTGTATTTGCAGTCATTCTGTTTTTTTTAATTTTTTAATTTTTTAAAAGAAAGACAAACATTCCCGGGTTACGAATAACCTGACAATATTTGAAAATCTCCTACTACCACCACAGTAAGCTGAAAATGTTGCTTGTGTTGTGATGGAGGACTTAGCCAGCCGAGGAATTGAACACGCTACGCCTGGGTGGGACCCAAGCGCGATGTCAACTCGGCCACCGACCGGTCGACCTGTTGATTATATTAGTGCCCAAAAGTTCTATACACATATTAATCGCTTTTGAAATAGCTAAAATAGCACTCGTCTTTAAAATTTGGGCCAATAAGTTCTTAGATAAATGGTTAAAGCTAACAAAACAACGCAATATTGTTGTGCTGGTCGTTGATTTTATTATCTTCATCAATGATTAAATATTACAGTGAGGTGTGAAGCTTATAAGTTATCCCTAACAAAATTAAATATTCATTCAAGACTTATTTAAAAAAAATATCAATAGATGTCACATAACGTAAATAAAATCATATAGGTATATCTGACACCCCATCTAAATTGTAAATATATTTGGGTAGAACTTTGTAATCACATCAAAATATACATTGGAAATAATTGATACTAATTCAAAATGAGAGAAGGAGATTGAAAAAAATTGGTGGAATGTAATGAGGCGGCAATAGTTCAATTGGAAGAGATGCCATTCCCAGAAAGACTAGAGGATCTGGGTTCGAGTTCCAGTTGCGAACGTTACCTTTCTATTTTCTGTGTCTGTCTTTTTCATTTTTTCATTCAGAGTTATATTAATTTTAAAGAAAGACAAACATTCCTGGGTTACAAATAATCTGACAATATTTGAAAATCTTCTACCACCATCACAGTAAGCGGAAAATGTTGCTGGTGTTGTGATGGCGGACTTAGCCGGTCGAGGATTTGAACACACTACGCCTGTATGGGACTCAAATGCAATGTCAAATCAGCCACCGACCATATCATCTTCTATTGATATCATCTTTTCAATGAATCAATATGTTTATGAGAGATTGAGTGGATAGTAAATTCAGGCCATCTTTATACAAAGTTTTTACAGTTTGCATTAGTTTGTTTGAAAAAATTTGGGCAGATTTATTTCCACCTGCATTGAGTTAAAAATATAAATAGTAATGGTGCGATGAAAATTTTTTTAAATTTACCCATGAATAGGTCTCAGGTAGACGGTGTAATGTGTGATGCGTCCGTTTGGGTAAAGTGGAGGAAGCCAGCTCACTACCAGGGAACTCGAAGTAAGAACAAGGGCTTTCACATCAGCGGGTGCTGTTGGAACTGCAAACACAAAAAGTTGTTAAAACAAGAAATCTTTTAGAAATTATAAATAAATAAAAACCGCCTTTTATATAGGTAAAACATCGCGCAATGTAAACACCAGAGTGAAGGAACATGTACGGTGTTTAAATGGTAAAGGTTTTTCGGAACTCGCCAACCACTTAATATCAGCAGACCATAGATTTGATAAAATAACAGGTACTAGCCTCTTACATAAAAATAGTATAGGCATTAGATTAGACAATTTAGAATCATTAGAAATCAGGAAATCTATAAACAGTAACTTATCAGACCATTTATTAAATACACAAGTTAATTTATCTAATCAAAAAAACACATTCTATAGTCCTATATTTAACTTGTTTCCCAGAATCCTTTCCACTCTTAAATAATAAGTTTATGCTTTTTCTTATGTCTTTAAAATGTATTATTATATGTATAATTCATGTAAAAATGTTAATTGTTATTATATATCTTCAATTCACTATGCCTATGTAATATTTGACTCCTCCCACTTTTATAATGTATTATATTCTGTCTCCCTCTGTTTTCCCATAAATATGCATCACCTCTGTCTTAGTTTTTAGTTATATTTCACATCCTGATGAAGCTCGACCGTAGCGAAACCGGTAGATGTAATAATAATAAAGTCGTGGTTAATAAACAAAGTGTTTTATTTGATTTAATATAATATGTCTAACCACAAAGTGATTGCTTCCTACGAAAAAATAAATAAAAACCATAACATACATAAATACATGACAAAATAAGGCATTTTAAATATATTTAATAATTAACCTGATACCCACGCCTCGAGAAAACACAAGAGCTGGTCTGAGGCAGTCAACTCTTAGATCAGCAACATCAGCAGCTGTAGGCAGACTGATGGAACCTAAGCGCAAGCCAAATACTAAGTTTGGTGATCGCGCTCTCGGAGTATCTGGGCCGAAGGCTTGGAATAAACTCCCTCCGGAACTAAGATCCATAACAAGTCCAACAGAGTTCAGGTCTAAACTAAAAACTTACATTTTTAAGCTGTCATACGCTTAAATTAAATATACCATTCCAGAGAGAAAGTCCAGTTATATCCAATTTTCCAATTACGTCCTAAATCCTGTATCTAAATTTCCCTAATAAACAATTAGTTAATGTTAATTAAGTGTTAATCTCAAGTGACCTACCAGGTTAGTATTGTACTGTATATTATCTCCATATATAGTTAGTAATAACATAGATCATTGTAGAAATAGAAATGTATTATTTATTTGTACAGCACCCTTGAGGTGATTTTGAACAAAATCAGCGCCATACAAATGATCCAAATATTATTATTATAATTATTAAGGACATCATATTTTAACCAGTGGCGGCCGGTGGTCAAAATATATGGGGGTTCACCGGATTACAACATTAAGTCATAAAATAAATTAAATAAAGGTACATACCTATTTATAAAGAAGTTCTATTCTCTGCTCCTTTTGTTTAGCGAAGACCTCTATCAATGCTTAACACTGATAGTGCGATCAGTCTGTCCTGGTTCAACGTGTTTAAAAAAGATTTTATTCTTTTTGACGTTGAGAAACATCTTTAGCTTTCAACTGAGGTCATTCCAAAGGTCATGAATGGTGCACAAAAGTTTTAGTAATTTCACAGTCTCGGGAAAGTCTTCTAATAAACAAGTACTATAAAAAATTTGTAAAATTGATAAAGGGCCGTTAGCTTTTGAAAAATCGTCGCGGGCGTAAATTCTACAGAGTTCACTTTTACTGAACTTTATTTAGGAAGTCATACGTTTTAAACGTAACATTGAAATCATGTTCTGGGAAATTTGACCTTTATCGATTTTTATTAAATAGCTCATTATGGTGTTTAACTTAGGCACGGTAGCCAGAATCCAATTGCATTCTGATGTCAACTTTTCCTAAAACCTTTAAGCTCAAAACTTTTTGTAAATGTAAATGATAAGAATTATGTTTTTTGATTTTTTAAGAAAGGTGAGTTACATCAGTAACACCGCTGATTGTCCAAACTGAATCAACATCGTAAATTAAACACGTAAAACAAAATAAACTATTCAATTGATCACATGCACAGAGCTACGAAGCTTTGTTATACATTGTTTTGTTAAATGATCGAGTAAACTTCTTCGATCCAGATTTTCACTCTTGTTTTATTATCAGTTCAGATTTTAGGTGGACAGGCATTTTTTATTATCACTTTGTTTTCAAAACTCGACCTATTGTTCTTAATGTATTCCACATTCAAACTCATTCTTAATTTATACTTTGAACAAACACAAAAGTAATCATAAATTAGTATAACCTGCAATTGATAACCCTATTAATAATTGATATACAAGATCGATATAACCTGCAATTAAACTTAAAAACTTTCGCAGAGTAAGAACATTTTTTAATTCAACAGACCGTGCCCGGCAACGGCGAGTACTGACTAAACTGATAAGAAGTAATCTGACCATTACTCATCTCTTAATGACATGTTTTATCTTAAATGCTTGTATCCAAGAAGCGAAACATTCGCTGAAAATAGCAGATGGTAAATTGAAACCACGATATCGACAATAACATTAAACATACGCGTTTTAGTTTAACTTTCTACTGAATAAACCGTTCCTTCTGATGTGGTGGTAAAACCCCGAACGCCGTCCATGATATGGTATTATTTGCAAAGAATAGTATGAACTGGTATGTACCCACGCTTTCGACTGTTCCACAGAATATGCGACAAAGCAGTTAAATTTTGGATCGCAATCGAAAACGAACTGCTACGAACATAGGCACAAGTCAAAGTCGGTCTGCAAGTTAAGCGCGCTTAATAAGTAGGTACCTTTTGAATGAGATATTATAACCGAACCGAGTTTCGTATTGTGATTAGTCATGTCGGAAATCTGGTTGGTTGTTCGGCGCTCGGGAGCACATATTAGCTGGCCGCCACTGATTTTAACCTTTTATTAAAATAACTAATAATTAAAGGGACTTCAATTGGGACACTTGAGGAAACCCATAAGTTAGTTGTAATATGTAAAATATGTTTTTTTTTTCTTACTGTCTTCCAGAGTTGAGCATGTGATTGGTGGCGAAGGTGGTCCCAGTCCAACCCTCGAGTGTCCGACAACCCACACTGTGTAGTTTGCGAACTTCTGAAGGCTTTCAAGTTGTATGGAGCTGTGTACTGATGTTACATTATGCTGGATACCATCTTAACGATATAAATATGTTTTATTAGGGACAAGGTCTCAGAAAAAATCAATTGAGTAAAATAAAATTATTAGCCGTTTTAGGAATGTTGTGTGTATCAATCATTATTTTGAGAAAGTCTTTTCTTTGATGAAAATATTGGCAAAATTACAGCACGACATTATATTTATATTATAATTACAGCATTAAATACATCTATTTGAATTTTTCATTTTGTTTACTTGATTCAATGAAAGATTTAATGAAATGGAATCTTGGAAGTAGAAATTAACCCGCTTCCCGACATAAAATTTATAGATAAACTAGTTGTCGATGACAATTCATTCAATTCAACTTTTGGTAGCATTCATGCACGCACACTGAAATTGTATCACATTATATTGAAAAATTTACAGCTGGTAATATATGAAATAAATGTTGATACTATCCAATTGGGATTTGGCTTAGGTGTTAATGGTGTTGACTCCAGTCCCTGGGGAAGAAGCTTCAATCCTCATTCAAACCAAAAAAATCTTGGATTAGGCCGACCCAAGAGATTGCACAACTAGATCGAACATTGAAAACAGAATAATTCTGCTTATGTATGTATCACACCAGCTGTTCACACTTTGTATGGGATGTCCATTTTGAATATCATATTTCTGGGTCTCTGAGTGGCTCAAACAAAAACTGCTGTTTTTGTTTCGTAACCTAAAGGAGATTGCCATGTTTGTTGTGGAACTAAATATTAAAATTCAAAAATGTATGAGAAATTGTCGTTTATGCTCCGAAACCTTTGCAGCAGTCGATAGTATTTTTGATTCTCCTTCCATCGCCATATCTAACTCATTTTACACCAATAGTGGAGATTGCTGTCTTTGTTTCAACACGCCTCAGATGTATTATAGTAAAAAAAAACTTTTTTCTTTAATTTCTTTTTACCATAGGACGCCGGTTGAATGTTAAACTTTCAGGAAATTCATTTCATGAGAGGGTCTGTGTCATCTTTGAATACTGTATGGAGGGTCTCTTTAAGGAACGAAGGAAGGGGAAGTTCTGGGAAGAAAAAAGGCACGAGGGATGGGTAGGAATCTTAGGGTCAGTGCATCCAGGACTGTTGCATAAACCCATCCATCCCACTGTGGTGCAAGGCGATGGTTCGAGAGAGCCTGCTGGGGAGGTGAAAGAGTTTCCTCAACTGGCCTCTCCCAATCCTGCCCGTAACGCAGTTGGTGGTCAAATGAATGCCCCACCCCCTAAGTCACCAAACAGAGCGAACCACTTGGACCTGTGGCAGAAGCGGCGTTGGTTATCCAATGAATGGTTAAAGGGGTGGTGGTACCCACACACTCCTCCCAAACTATGAATGTAGCAACTAACCAGTGGTGGAGTATAAAAGTGTATATCCTATCATGGCGCCTCCTTGCAGGCTCAGAGGGAGGGGTCTCCAGCTCACCCTCATGCTGGTGCTGCTAACTGCTGAGCACTGAAGTTCTTCTGGGGACTCCTCCGGTGCTATAACAAACAATCTTTGAAGTGAACAATTTCCATTGTCGACTATCATGTATAATTTTTTTATATAAAAACATTTTTCTAATCTATCTATAGATTACTTGAAATTGAAATGATTCATAGTCTCACCTCCTTCAGGGGTATCTCGATAGACCATAGGGGATGCGGGACCAACCCCAGCGCTGTTGTAGCAACTGACTGTGACGGCATAGCGACTACCCTTCATCAATCCGGCCAGAGTTGCTGTTTGGCCATTTGGTCCAGCCTTTAAAACTTCAGCTTTGTCATCTGGAATAAAATATATATTTTTAAAGAGCTTGTAGAATTTGTAGGGATAAAACCTACGGAAAGATTCTCCTACTGAGGGGGTGTGCAAGATGAAAACTGCCAAATTCTAATATATTTTAATATGGCTTGAAGCAATTAAAACTGAAGCTATGTCAAGCGGCAAGGCTGTCCTGCGTGCCCAGTGCCCACCTCCCGCTCCTTCTCTGCAATTTTCAGTGACCTATTTCTGTTGAAGAAAGATTGATGGTGACTTCGATGTACGAAATTAATAAAAAATTAAAAACTATTGAAACATTCAAAGTATAAGGTATAATACTCAACAGACGATAACAGAGTATTTTTAAATTACGATAGTGAAGGTATTTTTATGTTAACAAATAAGTTTTCTACAGTGATTTAAAATGTGCCATTTTGATACGCCGATCAGCCAGTGGTCTTTTCTATGTCATATTGATGTTATAGCCAGTTGAAACCGTTTTGTAATGTGTGGTTTTTCTATTATGGGAGAAAATATGAAAATTATACATTTTTAGTACAATGATCAGAATCAGAAAAATAAACTATAAATATTCCACACATTTTTTACAGCATTCATAGATTGTGAAAATACCCTATTATTAGTGTCCATTGTCCACCGCATCTACTTTGTCACACATTATGTAGGGCATTTGATATTTTCGTGCCGCGTTGAATTGGCATTGACTTCGCCCACGTAAAACGTAGCATTATGGTTTGATTGGAGGTGTTGTGGAGAAGGCGGTTGATTTGGTGACTGGCTTGGGCTTCGAATGTGAATTGCTTCTGGACATTGGTGTCGAACCTTCATTAGTAAAGTTCGCCACGTGCATTTAGATATTTTCGATGGCGCGGTTCGCCTGGGTAATTACACCAATAGATAATATTTTTTTTAATATTCCATTCGAGATATCAAACTTCCAGCATCGACTTACCAGAATGGTGGGTAATCTGGGGCACTGCTCTGATCTGATATCCAAGGAGTATTCCGTGGTGGGTGTGAGCAGGAGGGGGCAGCCAGGAGACCTGGAGCTCCCCTGGCCCTGGACCTGATTCCACTTTGATGCTTAGTGGGGCTGATGTCGGAGCTGGATACAAAGCAAAATATTTATAAGATTCAATGTTTATCTATTTACTTGTTTGTGTAATATTTGAAATGTTTCTTACCTTCCTCGAGAGTAGTGAACAGAACTGGCCTCGTGTACGGACTCAGTCCCGCCTGTCCTGCCGAGCAGATTCTGGCTGCGTAAGGAGTGGCCGGGTGCAGGCCGGAGATCTCAGCGCTCTGACGGATTATATCTGGAATACTATGAAAAAGGGGATTCAACAACAATGGTTTTGGTCTTTCGACAAGGTATTTACTTGATAAGATTAGGCAAAACTAGAGACATTTAAGGAATGTGTACGTCCAAAGTAGGATCTTAGCAACAGCAATTTTATGCGGAAAATTAAAATAATATTAAAATAAAAGAAAATTTTGGATGTTGAAACTTCAACTTTTTCACAAATACAAGTTCAAAAAAATAATGCTTTAATTAATCACATGAACCTGTTTTAGGTACCTACATAAGATATCATTAACAATGACATTAAAAATGAAGGATGTTTTCACAAAGAGAAATATTTATAAAAACCCTCTTTTTTTAGTTTGAACTGAATAATCAGTCGGGGTTAGTATTTTATGATAATCCTTAAATGCAAATTCAATTAACTGTTAACCTTTCAGGTTTTAAAATAATTTTACCAACAACTTCCAACGACATGTTAAAACTTTTCGACATCTAAAATATGCTATATATTGCTTATTTTTTAAGTTAAAAAAAATACGTAATGTTTGTATTTGAAATAAACATTGATTACTTAAAAAAATATTTTTCAATATCAAACATGGAAATGTTAACAAAAAAGCTTACCGAGACATTGTGATTCGGAACGTCCACAATTTTGTAAGAATTCAATATTTATATAACACATTCCTTTTGTGTGGGTAATTAGTAAGAAAACTGTCACTTAACTTTTTATGCCGTTTACACAAGAAAAAAATAAAAATAATAATATTTTAACTTTCAACCATCTTTCAACTGTCAATGAAAAAATCCTGCAGATTCGTAATCATCCACTTTGACATTATTTATTTATTTTATCCATGTAATTCGGTATAAATATTTGATACAAACTGAAAAGAATAATTATTTATCTTTTCAATGACGAACAAATCACCTATCTAAGCATTATAGAAAAAAAGATGGTCACTATTCGGAATCGCAGGCCACGGAAAATATGAAATATTTTTAAATTGCATTTGGGAATTTTTTAATTATAGCATTTTAATTTTTGATTCCGTAAAATGAAAATTCGCTTTCGTTGTATGGGGTGACAGCCGGAATAATTTCTGTTGATAACATTTTCTTTTCTTGGTATTCCTGATATGTGTGGCTAGATCCTTTCCATTTACTCTGTGCAAATACTACGTAGGTAGCTACTCGTAAAATAAAATAAAGGTATTTGGGTATGTTTTTTTTTCCATTATTTCTGGCATTCACCCTTCAAGGGTGTTCTTGGCCATCATTTAAAATTAAAAGAAATGTTTAAAAAAAGGTAAGGTTATTATAGGTTAGGTTATTGTAGGTTAGGTTAGGTTAGGGTAGGTTAGGTTGGGTTATTATACGTTAGAATAGGTTAGGTTAGGTTGGGTTATGTTCCTGAAGGGTTAAGACATGATGAATAGTATCGAAAGTCATATTTATTTAAAAATAAGTTTAAAACTGCGGTTTGACAAAAGAGATACACCTATCATATATAATTGAAAAAAAATGTGTTCAGAAAGCGAAATAATAATAAATAAAAAAATAAAAAATTGTGTTTGCTTTATCATTCAAAGTACCTACTTCCACCGAAAAAATATTTACAAAAATTCTTAATTAAAATATAAGACCTACTACCTACCTACCTGCACGTATGTACAAAACATGCATAAGTAAAACCTAGGCAAAACTTTTGATAGGGAATCAGAAACAGACATCTTTTTTGAAGTGAAACTTCTTTACGCGCGTTATGCAATTTCGAGGACAGGAGTAAAACCAACTCATGACCGTCATGAAAAACCGTGATCATTTCGCTATAGGAGCCTAGCCAATATTATATATCTTTTTTAGGTCACTCTCCAAACTCAGCTTCGCGGTCTAGAGGCAGAGCACGCGACTCTCGTCGTGAAGAACCGAGGTTCGATCCCCGCTTAAACTATTTTTTTTTCTTTTTGTGATTTTTTTAATAATAATTTTTTTTAAAGTGATAAAATGCTTTTTTTAAAAGTGATAAAAGACTTTTAGATATTTTGACTATATTTTATTTTGGTCGAATACGTAATAACCGCGGTCTAGAGGCAGAGCGTTCGACACTCGTTATGCAGGACCCGGGTTCGAATCCCATATTTTTATAACTTTTAATTTTTTTATCAACGATATGTAATAATGTAGTAAAAAATTAGATAAATTTGTTAATTTAAATTTAATTTACTTTACGGTACCTATATGATATTTTGGTCGAAATATAGCTTACAAATCGAGCCGGTAGAGTCGCTCGGTATTTTTATTAATTATTTTTATTTATCAACGATTTGTAATAATGTAGTTAAAAATTACATACATTTGTTAATTTACCTTTACTTTAATTTACGGTACCTATATGATATTTTGGTCGAAATATAGCGTACAAATCGAGCCGGTAGAGTCGCTCGGTATTTTGATTAATTATTTTTTTTTATCAACGATTTGTAATAATGTAGTAAAAATTACATAAATTTGTTAATTTACCTTTACTTTAATTTACGGTACCTATATGATATTTTGGTCGAAATATAGCATACAAATCGTTCCGGTAGAGTCGCTCGGTATTTTGATTAATTATTTTTATTTTGAATCATTAAAATTACTAATCAAGGCCGATAACGCCGCGTCGCGCGAAATATCTCTCCTCGCGGTCTAGAGGCAGAGCGTTCGACACTCGTTATGCAGGACCTGGGTTCGAATCCCATATTTTTATAACTTTTAATTTTTTTTATCATATATTACTTATAAATATGTCAATAGACAGAAAAAAAGAGAGAATGAAATGAAAAGAGAGAGAGAAGAATACTAAAAGTTTCACTTCCGTCGTGCGTAGGCTTGCCACACACTGTATTTTTTATATAACTTGTGGCCTACTCAGATAAATTGAAATAAAATAATAAAAAATCTTTTTCATTATATACCCATCTATTATATAACTTACACAAACGTATGTAAAATGAGGATGTTACATTTTTTGAAAATTCACTATAATTTTCCATTAATCATAGAGCAGGCAAATATTATAGAACTACTAATTTATTTATTTTATTTATTTATTTATTAGATACAAATAATTACATACATATTAAGAAAGCTTTGGCTGTCCAACTAGGAAATTTTCCCGTTTTAGGACAGCCAAATTGCCTGGTTTAGTTAACATTTGTACACGCTGCTGTTATGAATTATGTTTCCATACTTTACATTAATAGTTACGCTAGTAATATAGTCTATATACATTAGGGTGTCCCAGGACATAAGGAAGATTTTTTTTTTCATGAATTTAAATATGCATACCCTCTTATTTTATTCCATTTGATCCCAATAACTCATATAATAAATATTATTTTGATTAAACACCGGCAACCCGTGCCGACTTGATGCCAAACATATAGTACAGAGTTAATATGGAAGGATTTTCAACTTTCATTTTTGTCGGATAAATAAAATTTTAAAATGCTCGAATGTTCAATTATGTAGTATTACATATTTAAAAATGGTTTATTGATTAAATTTTTTCTTCATAGTTTGTTTTTTACAGTCAGGATAAATCTTCCGGTGTTCCTGAACGCATCGTAACAAAAATTATTTATTGTTCCTCTTTGAAAGTGAGATTAAGCCATTAAAATCTTGCATTAACTTAACAGTTCTTTCAGCTGTATCATTCACTACCCTCAGCGGTGACAACTTATTTCTGACTTTTTGATACGAAGCATTATTTGACCACATCGTAGGTAATTCGTTAAGAAAACTGGCATCTGTTTTCAGACGATCAAACAAATACTTGCTCTTGACTGAAATGAAGTCGTAAATATTTTTCTCTGAAACAAAAGTCACTAAATTATGATATGAACAAAAACGTCAATACAAAACATAATTTAAACTACTTAATAAACTTACCATACAATTTACCATCAAGATCTTCCTTCGATGGGATGTAACGTTTGTCATGGGTTGATAAATTATTTTTTTTGATATTTCGAGCATTTTTATTTTATTTTTTTGATCCACAGCGTCGTCAAACAGCTATAAAATAGATCCTTCATCGGTTAAATACCATAACTGCTTACTGAACAGAAATAAAGCTGCCATTGAGATGTTTTCATCATTTTTTTCTTAAGCCTTCATCGATTTCAAAAAGCACAAGTCCTGGTAAGGTGCTTTAACTGCTATAATACATTGTAGCATGGCTTGACATAGGATGTTACTATGAACAGGCAAACGTCTAAAAGTGCCGCCTTATCCTTACCGGTAATTTTAAATTGCGCACAAATTAATGATATTTTCAAGGAATAAAGCGCCTTTGCCATCCATCGAACACCTGGAGGCCGAATCTTAAATTTTCTCGCTGTATCTCCTCCTAAAACTATCACACAGAGCTCTAAAAACTCTCAATAGTCATCTCCAAGTATTTTTTTTGTCAGTGCAGTACGGTAAAAGTCAAGTAAATCATCGATTTCGGAAGCGGTTAGGTGCAATGTGAGATTTTCTTTGTAGCTCTGAATTTTATCGGGATCAACATTTTTACAGTTATCTCGAAACTCTTTGAAGAGTGGTATGTCAGGGTTTGTAGTCACTTGACTGATTTTTACTTCAAACACAGCTTTTAATACCAACTATGGCTATATTTGGTATATATTGACAGTTAAATTCACTTTCCGGATATTGTAGAGCAAAACTTCAAGAACTTGTCCATTAGATGGCAGTTTAGAACCCGATATTTGGTGTTTTACGACTCCTATTAAAAATATACTCTTTTTAGAAGTGCGTAAATCTAACAACATCTTGCCTGAACGAGTGATTTTCGTTTACTAACAAAGCTACTACAAGTTACTTCAAGCTCATCAACACTTTTACTCGCTGGCGTCTTAATGTACAAGTACTGACATCTTTCGATGCAAGTCGGCACGAGTTGCAATTGTCCAATGTAAACGAATTTTTTTTATAAGTGTTTTGTCATTATTAAAACAAAATTAGAGGGTATGCGTTCAAAAATAACATCTTTAATTTTTTTGGGACACCCTAATATACATATATATTTATCAAAGTAATCAAAATAAAAACTTTTTCAGACATATTTGTACACATATTAATCTGAACTTCTCGCTAATCTGAATTAGCATAAAGAATAAGTATAATACAAATAAAAACCATTTGGAATATATATTTATTTTTATGAAAACGCTCCTCAAAAAAGGGTGGACCTATTTCTGTCCCATGTGGTATCCAATTTTTCTTTTTAGTCTGTCATTACATGTTCCAATAGTTGGTCAGTAGAGCGCTAGTGAAATGGTATATTGAGGTTAATAGACCAACAGGATCGGGAACCGCCTCTTACTTGGTAATGTTGATGGTGTTAGCAGTGTCCCAGTGCAGATGGTGGTGTGGAGCATACTGCAGCATGTAGAGGGCTGGTGGTAGCGGTGGCGCCCTCCAGCCTATCCGCACAGTGCGCCCCCTGACTGCCTCCACTGACACCTCCACTGGGGGACCAGGTGGCTCTGAAAGTTAACCATTCACGATTCAGATTGGATTGAATCACTATAAACATACAATTTTGGCTTTCAGAGGTTACTATATTTTAGAATATCTACTCTTATTCTGTTTCTTAAGCATATTTATATATTTTTCAAACACACTAGTTTTATCTTAAAATCTCTCTTGAGAATTTTTAAAAATTTGAATACCGCACAAAAGTCCCAACTGCTCCCAACCGTCTGGAGCCAGTGAGACTATGGTATCCCCAATTGGGGTATGTTGTTAAGTTGAAGGTAGTAGGGAAAGAAAGGAGATATGGAAGAGAGAGTTGGGGGAGTACAGATCTGGTCCTAAACAAGGTTAAAGACATTTCAAACATTTTTTTCATTTGTGAATGGAAATTTTATCAATCTGGCAGAAAAATAATGAAAATAAGTATTTTTAATGCAAAATGAACGAAATCCCCGGTGCTTGCGTAAATTGATTAATTTGGGAATATAATACCAGGTTGGTGAAAGCGAATTAAACGAAATAAGAAAATCACAATTTGAGTGTCTCTAAGGCCTTGGTTCGATACTTAACGCCAAAGAGACCCCAAACACAACATGAAATAGACCACAAGGAAAATATGTGGCTTGAGTGATATGGCCTGCATATGTGTATTATTATTTATTTCAGAAATCAGCCCAGCTGGTCTTTTGATAGCAGAAAAAAGATCAAGTCTAATAATATGGAAATATGAGTTTACCTTGGACCACCAGGTAAATTAGGAAGTGCGCTATCCCGTGAGGGTTGGAAGCCCGGCACTGGTATTCTCCAGCATCCTGTGTACTGCTGCTGCCAATTAGTATTTCACTGATGGCACCATTAGATGTCTGGTGGGAGCTGATCTTTGCCCTGGAGAACGTTTAAATATTTTACCAAAGATTATCGATAATTTAATCATATTCAAAGAAATGACCTGGCAGAGTGACGCTTTGGCCGTAAGCACTTGGATTGTCTGCTTTAGTTGATCTGTTGAATTAACAAGAACTAGGTCACATAGTAATAATTTTATATTATAATTTTGTTTTACACAGAAGTTCGTGGAGTATTTTTGTTATAAATATATATGTAAGCTAATTGATCCTGCTTTGTTAACGTTCTGGCAGATTTATATACAATTGCTCGCCCAGAGATGTTCGATGTTTGAAGAATTTTGAAGAGAGGCGAGATTATTATTAGACACTCGCCATAAATTGTTCGATAAAAAGCAACAATATGAAAATGTGGAGTTCTGCGATCAGGTGAATATTATCACGGGCTGCGAATAACCTCGCGAAACCCTAATGTCAGTGGTCGAAAAAGAGAAGTGCTTCTAATGCAGCAGTTCTACTTGTGAGAATTTAATTGAAAGATGTGGAAGTAAGTTTCGTATGGTAGTTACCTGGTAGAAATGAAGTCCATATTCTTGCCATTGTGACTCCAGCTGATCCTAATGGGTTGATCTCCGAAGGCTTCACACAGGACTGTGATCGGGTGACCTATTCTGGTTGTTATGTTCTTTGATTGGAACTCAAACGTTACTGGTCCTGCGAAATAGTATAAATTTATAAAAAAAGTATTTGTGCAGCGTATCTAAATGCTCCGGATGAGTTTTGACGTCATCGCAATAATTCGAGACGTAATTGACAGAGTGAGAAAGATAGTTATCATTTGCGTTTAGTTTAGTTTTTGTTATCTACTTTAAAAAAATGCACACTTGGGGGTTTAAATGATAAGATTATGAATAACTCACTATTCACTGTGACCATGATCTCCTTATTCAGCGCCTGTCCCACTCCGTTCTCCACCCTGCAGGTATAGAAGCCTCCATCCGAGGAGGTCACCAGTTCTAGAACCAGGGTCCCATTGGGCAGACTGAGCAGTCCACTTCCTCGGAGCTCCATGACAGGGCGGTAGGAACCAGTGTTTTCTGGAAATCCAAAATAATGCAGGAAATCCTACCGGCTGCGCCAACTGTGGTATTTCATTTTGTATCAATGGCGATGGTCACCAAAAAAAAAACTATTATTAGGTACAGTGATAATGATTCTTGCAGGTAGAGTATACATATTATAATACAACTGGAATAGTTTCATTTTAGGAATGTGGAGTATATAGTCGAGGAACACAACAGTTATCGAGGTGCTGATATAGTTTGGGCATATTTTGATTTTAAGAAACTCACACACCTCGTGACGAAGCTCAAACAATCTAGCCAAAAGTTTGCCTCGGGATAGCCAACGAATTTCAGTATAAAAAAATAAGTATTCATATTCGGCTCCCATTTCTGCACAGAGTATTCCAAAGATTCGCGAGTTTAGGGCTCTTGATTTAATTATGTTTACGATTTTAATGCATTCATTCATCGTGTTTAAAAGTTCATCCGGTAAATTTTTGACCATCAATGCTTCTCGGTGTATGAAGCAGTGTGTAAATTGTAACGTTGAATTTTTTTGTTTTACACAAGAGACAAAACCCCTTTTTACTACCCGTCATTGCCGCAGCGCCATCCGTGCAAACAGCAATGCAATTGCTCCATTTAATATCATATATTTTGAAGAAATCATCGGTTACTTGAAAAAATTCTTCACTGGTAGTTCGCTCTGGAACCTCCTTACAAAATAAATAATGTTCTTTAATAAAGTCCTCGTCAACGAAAAGTACAATAGCTATCAACTGTGCTTTATTTTTAATATCGGTTCTTTCGTTGATCTGAAGTGCAGCCAATAACAGTTTTCTAATCAGTGTTTCTAATATATTGTGAATACGTCTTTTAACAGTATCTGCAGACAATGAAAAATAGACAATATTATGAAAAATATTTTGTCATTGTGTATTAAATACATAATGAAATCTTGTAAAATGTCAAATACATTGAATTTGACCGCGGCACACCTGTGTCCGGCTCACGGCACACCAGTGTGCCACGGCACACCGGTTGCGGAACACTGCTATACACAATACACACATGGCTGGTTTTTCATTACCGTCTTTTTTATTTGTTGTATTTTATCTTATCTCAATTTTCATTTCATATTGTATTTTTATTGAATAATATTAAATTGTGGAATGGGGGCCTCAGCACAGGTAAAGCACCCGGTGAGGCCCACATTATCAAGTAATGTTTTCAAATAAAAACGTTAAAAAAGTAAATACACATCACACATATGTAAGTACTGATTTTACACATATTTACAAAATACTAACGCAAATAATTTTATTTGTTGTATAATAATGTTAATTTATTTCCTTCCTTTTTATTCTTAATAAAATAATCTAATAGTATTATTATCTGAATGACAGTACAGTTTTGGATTGTTGGAAACAGAAGTGGTGCCCTTTTTTACTTTAAAAAAGAACCGTTAAAAGTTTCAAACCGCCACAGCCAGTTTTAATTCTGGATCTGGTAATTTAGAGACGTTGCCTCAATTATTACTGAGAATCTGTAATACTAGTAACCTAGGTGTATGCCTTTTGAAATTATTCCGAAACCGGCTGAGAGTTAAAATAAATATTGTGGTTAGCAAAGAATTTATTTTAGATAAGTATAAATGATGTCAACCTAGAAAAGTTGCAAAACCACTGGATTTTAAAAACATGATTAATTATTATGTAGACATTCATACTCAGAATATTCACAGATTCCGCCGAAAAGTGAAGCGATGTATTACAAAATAGTATTTTCTTAAAGCCCCAGTCAGAACTTTCGAAGTTTTGATGTCTCGAAAATGAGATTTTCTGGATAAAATTTGGTCGAAAAGACACTTTATTCATTCATTTAGCAGCGCCCCATACTTTAACCTTTTGCTTGTTTTGCAATGTCACCACGAACAAAATTCTCACTGGAAAATCTTGGATCCTCGCCAAGCCTTATACATTTGTTAATTTTATTAAACCGCTCTTTTTTGTCTTCTTTCGGAAGTGTTAAGAGAAATAAAGGAAGGAACAAGAAAGGAAATGCGAAGAGAGAGTGCCTGATCAAATCTTCGGACAAATAAATTAGGCAAAAAAAACAATAAGATAAGAATGAAGCTGTTTTTTTCTTTGTTTCTGTTGTATGAGAAATGAATTGGAATGTGTTTTCCACACGTAAAACACGTCTCGAAAGGCTGAGAGCAGTGCGAATGAAAAATAACTGGATGTTTTATCATGTACTTATATGGGTATGAAGTATTTTTTTATGGGACAACCACACGAGAATCTTAACAGATTGAAAGTTCCAACATGTTATAACTATGTTATCCCTGTATTAGGGAATGTTTTCAGACCAAAGTATACGTGGGAGGGATATAGAGGCTTGGAAGAACCTGGTAAGTTTGAGATTTTAGTTACGAGATAGAAATAAACGAACGTTTAGTCTGTGTTATGTAAGTGGTAAAAAAATATCTACCTATTTAAAACAATCAACCGACATCTGTGGTTAGAATCTCATAGATTTATACATAAAAACGCCTTGAGCAATGGAGATTTCCGATTGAGCGATGGAGAATCCACCTATATTTTACCATATTTTTAGGTTATCCCATATTTGTCAGTTATATAAAAAAAAATCAACTTATTTTAATTTTTATAAGCATTTTAAAATGGCGCCTACATCCATACTACGTACCGCGCAGCAATAAACACACGTTATATTATTTTTTTATCAATATTTTTAATATACATCAAAATACTTGCGACATTTTCACATAATTTTAGTACGTGAAATAATCAATGACAGACGATAAATGTCAAATAATTTCCGCCATCTTAAACTGTACGAAAATCGGTATCAAAATAGAACATGTCGTCAGGGTCGGCCTTATACGGGCGAAATTGGAGCAGTTCACTCCGGGCGTCGAATTTCTAACGCGCCAAGGCGCTGATAATACTTAACATTACACATCTAGCTTGAGATTATTTTTCATAAAAACCGTGCTACACAAAAATATAAAATAATCCATTATTGATCACCTACCTGTTACCTACTACCTAGAGCCTAGACATCTACTGGTTTGGCTCAGGGCCGGTCCTACGATGTCCTTTTTTAATCGTGAATCGTTAAAAGACTACCCACACGTATTTCTACTGCTATTAGTACTGAACGAAAAAAACATCGTGTAAAACGCCCATTACCCATTCTCGATTTAACAAGCCTCACAATTTACTTTCCCCCAAAAACGGGAACGACATAGTTCCACTGGCTCTGTAAGTTGGTACTCTTTTAAGATATCATATAAAAACAACTTTGAAAATAATTATCAAGATTTATTTTTGGTCTATTTTTTAAACATTAACTCCACACAATAAGCCTATAGGAGGAAAATAATTTTCTTAAAAATCTCTATTATCTTTGGAAATGCTGTGTGGAGGGTCTCTTTGAGGAAAGAAGGAGTGAACATGGGTATTGAAGACACCTACGTTGTAGGAGGCAGGAAACATAAAAGTCTGCAAATCTTTCGACAGCCAAATTGTTGAACTCAAAACGTAGTAAAAACGACCCGCTCTCATGTGACAAATTTCAAACGTGAACAAGTGTTGTGCGCGCGTTTTGCGTGTCTACCGATTACACACCAACGCCGAAGGGATCAATGACGCTAGTTATTCGGAGCATCGTCCATTGAAATGCTGATAAAACAATTAAATAATTTCAATTTACAGAGTATCAATAATGTTAATAAAGATAATTCATACAATTAGTTTTCGCTGCTTTTGATTTTTTAATGTTCCTCTTCTATAGAAACTGGCGCTTGTATCTAGAAGAGTGGTGAGTATCAAGATGAAGAATATTTAATGTTTGTAATTATGAATATTAAAATTTATAATTAATTACAAAGATAGTTTCATCATTTTGGTATTTTTACATTGAACTTCTCTTTAATTGCTTTTAGTAGGTGTTTATCGTTTTCTATTGTTCTGATATTTTCGGGTAGGCTGTTGAAGTATTTTTTTCCTAGATATATGTAATGATGTTGAGCAAAAGTGATGTTACATTTTTGAGTTGGAAATATATATTTTTGACGATTACGACTTTAAGTTAAAAAGCTGTGATTTTGTTTTTCTTTTATTATTTGAGTTATTATGTTTTTTTGGAAAAGATCATTAAATTTAAAAATTCTTCAAAAATTAGGTATGTCGGATAATCTCTTGGTTTTTTCAATATTATTTTTATAATTAGCCGTTGTACAATTTCAACAGGGAGTAGATTTGTGTACAATACAATAACATACAATACAATACAATGGGATATTATGCCATGATCCTCCTTCTTAAGTTAACGTTTCAAACAGCATTATAGAGCCAATATTTGACCGTGAAAATGATCTTGAAAATCAATTCATAGTACTGTATGATAAATATTTTGTCAGTGGTTACCTAATTATTATAACACAGTTAAGTATATTTTTCCAATATTCATAAAGCAGACAGAACAACGTTACCGATTTAACAAGACAGGATATTAAATTTTGTTGTGGAAATTCCCTCTGCGGAGTTAATTTATTATATAAATTTAAACTTTCCCCCGTCTTGTACGAGCCGTAAGTTTATTAATAAAGCTGGTAACAAATTTTATAGCCCCGGGCCTGAGCGTTATAACGACGCCTTGATTCAATATTAAAAGCTAATAAATTTGCGTTGTCAAATTCTATATTAACAAGTGAGTTAATGATGTTCGGAAGTTTGTTATTTCAAACACGATAAATAACATGTGTAGAAAAGGCTTTTGTTGTGATTTTGGCAGCAACCTAATTATTATTTCGAGCAAAGAAAATCACTACATAATAAGGAATGGTCTTTTGTTGTTTACTTTTTAACAATACTGTACCATAATTAGGCCCTCGCAGAAAAATGACTAAATATCAGTAATTTTTGTTATTTGTTTTTGGGGTGCTATGCCGTGTTGCGCTAACTCCTTCTTTAGCCAACGTTTCGGACAGCATTGCACTGTCCATTGCAGTGTCCAACGTTGGCTAAAAAAGGAGTTAGCGCAACGCGGCATAACACCCCAAAAACAAATAACAAAAATACTTTTGGCCGTGAAAATCTTAAATCATATTTAAATATCAGTTAATTCAGAACATATCGGAACACATTTTTTTGAAGCAACTCTTATTTTAGCAAATATAATGACGAAATACGAATATATTTGAATTTTTATGAACACGTGTTCCGGCAACTTCATAACACATTCTTGTTTAACTAAATTCATTCATTAAAGGCCTGCAGTCCCGTTTTTAACAGGAATACGAATAATTTAACAGATTTTTCTTGATTACCCTACCTTCCGAACGTGTAATCTCTTATACTCTCACAAATATACCAAAACTCTACCCACAAGAAATATTATTCTCTACCTATCTACAGTATTTTATTTGGTGTTAATCGCCATTGTCCCAAGATTAGAAACCATCAAAATTATTAAGCAGAAGAAAACGTCAACAGTGCCAACATGTGAAAATGCAGATTTTAAGATGTATCATTTTTGGAACAGTGGGCACTCTCTCGATATCTCATATATGATACAGCAGCGTTCATCGGGTTAACATATGAAAAAAAAACAGTTTAGGATTTTGTTGTAAACTCACCATCTTTCTTCATCCAATGCACCTGAGGTTGTGGATACCCGTTGGCGCTGCAAGCCACTAAACCCAGTTTTCCCAGCAAAAATGAAGTATTTTGTGGTTCTTCAACCCATTTCGGGGCCACTGTAACAATATAACAATGTTAACTATGTAAAATTTGAAGGAAATATTGTCTAGAATCATCTGCAATTTAGAAATGCCTAACATTTATGTTGTTGTCTATGGACCGTTATTTAAAAACACATTAGTGCTTCACACAGTGTCAGGAAACTCGTAGTTCAAGCGGGACACTGATGAATCTTATATCACAATTCAAGTCCATTTTGAAGTATAACATTTTTGATTTAAGCTTTCGTTTTCGAGTAAATAATGTTGAAATTTTTTAGGTCAAATTTGAAAAAAATCTGTCGCTATGGCGTCGAAAGTCGAAACTTACAACGGTTTTTTTAACCCTTTATTTGATAAGTAAAATACTAGTTTTATTTTACTTAGAGTCGGTAGATAATAATATTAAGCGGGATGATTCATAGTAGTGGGATAATTACAGAACGCTCTCTCACCTTTGATAAATAGTTCGGCAGACTGGTTGACCCTAGCAGCATGGTTGGTGGCCACGCAGGTGTATTTGCCGCAGTGTTGTAATTTCACCTTTTTGATTATTAGAACACTGAACAGCTCTGAACTTCTCTCTTCGATCTGAAATTTTTTACATTTCATAAATATTTTCACGAAAAAGTCGATCGCTCACAATCTTGTCATAAGAAATTTTACGACATATTATAAAAGACGAATTTACTATGGTGTGTTGGAAGATTATCCCAAATATAATAAATTAATGTAGTGTATTCAAGGAATCCTTTAACTTATTCAAGCTGTAATATATTGATTATCTTTAAGACACTTTATGTGAATACCGTACAAGAGTCCCAACTGCTCCCAACCATCTGGAGCCAGTGAGAAGCTGGCATCCCCAATTAGGGCAAGTTGTAGATATATTTCTTAATGTATATATTACAATAAATTTAGAAATACAGATAGTTCGAGGCTAATTGCGTAAAACTGTATTTTTTTTAACGAAACTGCCCAACTCCATTGAGAAATTATTTCTCGTGCTTGAATTGGGGAGTGGCGCCATTATAATTTAAAAGATGTTTAAAAAAATACATTAATTGTAATATATAATAATTAACTAAAAAACCTAAATGATAAACTTAAATAACATAATATGATGTTAACTAATCTGTAAAAATCAGAGTACGCATAAAATATAGGGGAAGGGAAGGAGATGGGGAAGAGGATGCTGAAGAAGTGACGTGACTATTCAGATTTAGTCACCAAAAAAAGCTGAAGCCGTTTCATGCAAAGTTTTAATTCTGTATGGTGGTCTTACACTAGGTGTATAGGAGGAAATAATCTGTATTTTTTAGTACAATATATATTTTTTGTGATAAAATGTACCTGTAAGCCTAACCTACGTAACCAATTTAATAAAAAAAATCATCACTTTTTATGACTTTATGTCACTTTTTAAAGGTATTAAATAGTAATAAAATACATAATATAAATTAAAATAATTTTCGTTTTTAAATTAATTTATGCGCAAACTTATTAAAAAATCACATTTGTGGTTTTATTTCTCACTTTCGTTAATGGAGCAAAACCACAACTTTTCATCCAGAATTATGGCGTAGCGGAAATAGAGTTTATTTCACCCCATCCTGATGTAAACTGTGGAGAATTTGCAATTAAATAACAATGTAGAACATTTGATTGAAACCACATAATGTCAACATGCCCTAGGTATGGGTATTTCATTGTGTAATTATAGAATCTTGTTATATGAGTTTGAATTGCTTAAATTTCGTATACATTAATTTATTTATCAAAAATACACGGACAAAATGAGTAATGCTGTGTTATTATAAATCTCTTAAAATTAATCGTAATCCGGTTAAAAACGGGATTGCAGGCCGTGTCCTGATAAACTTTTAGTATATCCTGACATATTGGGACACGTGTTCATGCACCTTCACCATGCCTTGATAATACATAATGGTGAAATGCGAAAATTTTATGATTTTTTTGAATACCTGTTCGGACAACGTGATAATAAATTCCTATTTCACTATAAGTTTAACAACAGTAACTGTTTTATAACAGTATTTTTTTCCGTGTAGTAATTGATATCTCTGCTTTTCCCTTCAGGTACCTGTCATTCTGGTACGTCGTTGAGAGTAATTCTCTAAACTAGGAGGCAGGTAATTTCGTCGGAGATTTAAAATTAACCTCAATTTATTGATTAAACGTGAAATTAGGTGTTTATGAGAGTAGGTGACTAATTGCATTACTTGCAGTTCGAGGGACATTGAAAAAAGGTCGCACACCTACGCAATAAGACAAGAAAATTACAAAAACTCAATTTACAGCCACAAATTTTACCATGATCAAACGTTTCAACCAGCCAAATGAAAGAAAAAGTCATTCGCGATAATACACCCTGAAAATATGGAAATGAATTTTCTCTGTTGTTCATTTATTCAAGAATACAAAATATTTATGCAGATTGGATAGGTAGGTATACAATTTTGCTTCGTATTTTTTACAATAATTTACATATATATTATCTTTTTTTTCTAGACCCAAAAATAGCCGGATCACAGCAGATTACAAATATATTACTTAGTTTGGTCAAGTATTTTGGGCCAAAATCCAAATTTAAGTTTTGTACGAAAAAGGCCGCGCAGCAGTTTCTCTTAACACCTCCTGCTTTGATTTAAGCTAAAAATGAAACATTTTCAAAGTGCATGTTTTATTTTATTTTGTGAAGTTTGCGAACAATCTAAAGAACTTAATCGAAATTATATTATAAAACCATATACAAAGAGGTTCGTAAATAGTTGATTTGGAACTATGTTTATGAAAAGATGTATCAAAAAGTTATATTTTTTAGCAAAGCCAAGATGTGTTCTAATTGCAGTATTTAACTAAAGCACTTATAACATCTTGAAGCGGCCAATTTTGTAAATCAAAAACATTTTTTTACATTACCTCGAAGTATTTTTTACTTTTTATACATAGTTACATAAAATATTGAAAAGTGTAAAAAAAATATTGTAATAAATGTACGTAATTAAAAAAAACAATCCCACTAAGGCGATGCCTGAGTGTGGGTATTATAAGTATTTGTTATCTTATTTCCATGGTTTAAGTGGAGATACAATATCAAATATAAATTTAAGTTATTTTAAAAGAATTACTGTAGAGATGCAATTCTAGAAACTAAAGCATGAAATATCTAAGAGTTTTAAAATAACACAAACAATAAGGTAACTACTAGTTTTTAAAGAAGACATCTTAAAAAGTGAAATAGCAGACAAAACATTACAAAAAATAAAACATATCCGCTGTTTTGTATGTATGTGAAATAATAAAAAATAATCTCTCTATGGATATAAATGTTACAGATAGCTTTGCTAAAACTTTTAAGAATATAATTTTAGGATAAATCAAATAACTGAAACCATCTGAAAAAAACATCACAAACCTGAAAAAAATATATAAATAATAATAATATTGGATATATTAATAACAATACCTTCAAATTAGCAATAATCGGTAGTCCATCCTTCAACCATGTGAAGAATATTGGGGTATCACCACCTCTGATGCTACAAGTCGCCTGAGCAATCTGTCCTTCCTGTAGATCCTGCCCAAAGGAAATAGGATCTATAACCGGAGGCTCCATGACAATCAGTTCAAACGCCCTTCGAGCCATCTCACCATTTGTGTTAGATACTGAACAAGTGTATAAACCTTCGGAATCGTCTGAATTAACATTTTCAATTATAAGTACCCCGTTTTGATTTGATGCGTAACTTCTTTTGCTACGTCTTGCGTGCTCAGTGTTGCTGGTATCCTGGTAGCTTGATTTAGTTGTTTCGTTATTTATAATATCGTTTTCTGTATTTTTAAAGAAATTTTGATAATTTTTAGACTTCGTGGACCGTTTTTCTCTTATCAGAGAACTATCATCAATGTTTTTGTTTTTTACGGTCTCGTAATAGCTTTGAGCAGTTCGTGCGCTTTTGTAGAAATTTTTCTTATTTTCAGACTCTGGAGATCGTTTTTCCCTCACAAGAGGATTATTACCATAGGCACCACTGTTTGGATTTTTTTCAATGTTGTGATAATTTTCGATGCTTTTGATGTCATTTTGATCATTTTTAGACACCGAATACCGTGTTTTCCTCACAAAAAGTTTATCATAAATAAAATCATTATTTTCGTTTTGTGCGGCATTTTGATGGTTTTCAGAATTTCGTTCACTTTTGAGGAAATTTTGATAATTTTCAGTTTCCACAGATCGTTTTTCCCTCGCAAGAGGAATCATGTCAATCAAATCAGTATTTCGTTTGTATCTCATAAAGTGTACAATGTCGTTGTTTTCACTCATTTCCAAATTTTCGTATTTCAGTTTATCAATTTCATTATAATTTTCAGCGCTTTCAGAGCCGTAATCGGGTTCGATGGAATTTTCAGACCGTTTGTAGCGATTTGGAATAATGAAATCACTTCCAATTATTTGTCCGTTGTGTTCCCACTGGATTTTACTGGAAAATAGTATGATTATTTTAACAAAATTTGAATATTTTTGTCTAACTCTAGCAAAAATTCTTACCATTATAAAACCAGATATCGAATGAAAAACGTGAAGCAAAAAACGTGGCGTTCAGCTTATAATTTAGACTAAGTCAATGAATGTTCATTTAAATTCGTTCAAATTCCTTTAACTCAGTGTAAAGTAGGAATTAATCAAAGAAAAAGATCTTTGTAATTTTCATGGAGCCAGAGCTCAATTTTTGTTATTGTTACTGCTCCAGTCAAACACAAGAATCGTAAGAAATAATATTGTCTTCTCAGCACAAGGGCATTGTTAACTTTTACATTTGATGCATGCGAATGGGATTGATTATATATATAATGGGATGAAATGATATAATAATTTGTTTTTTTGGCACTCAGTCAGCTGTTCTATTTAAGGCGAAGCTTAATGACAAATCACTATTTTGATTAATTTTTATAGCGAATTATGAATACCAAAAAATATGTTTTAGATAAATTGAAGGTTTTTCATATCGTTTCGCTTGAGTAGAATACAAATAAAAAATAAATTAAGTACTCAGTAAAAAATATAAATGTTAACTACTGAAAAAACATTTTTCAATAGAAATGAATGAACGCATAAAGGAAACAACTTAAAAAATATATAGTATCATAGCTAAGATTATCTGTGACAGTTTTAATTGATTAACTTTTTTGCTTTCTTATAAAATTATTTACAAAATAAATATAAACCAGTTTTGTGCTTGAAGTCGAACGTTTCTAGACTCCGTTTGTCAAGCGATTTTAATGCCTATTACCTACAATATAAGCTTTACCAAGAATATAGACATTTTTGGCTTGTAGCTTCCTTTTAAGATATGAAATGTGATATTGGCCACTTTGTTATCCAATACAATCACAATAGACAATTTTTTTATTAAATCAAATAAAACACTTTGTTTATTAACCACGACTTTTTTATTATTACATCTACCGGTTTCGCTACAGTCGAGCTTCATCAGGATGTGAAATATAACTAAAAAATAAAAAAAAGACAATTTTTTGTTGTTTTTAGAATGGCTTTGTTTAAAAACTTTACTAGGATTTATTTCTAATGCTACCTACATATACACGACCCGAACTGCCGAACTAAACCTCAACATATGGGAAAAGAACTAAGCAACGTGGAAATGGCGCGAAACACCTACTTGCAGTTGCTTTGTTCCTTTCCCGTAATTCTAGACTCGGCTCGCGTTTCGGTTCGCAAAAATTCGTACCATTAGATTATCATGGACCACAACCCCCCCAAAGTTTCGCGGTACGGTGTACAATAAGAATGTTAGAAAGTGCTAAAAATAAAACATATATTTTTTGGTAAGTTTAATCTAACATTTATTTTATTCAATTGAACATTCCCATCACCTTTCTAGAAAACAGCTGTTACAAGTTACAACCCTATTTTTTACAAATAATGTCTCTAATTTTGTATTTCAGTTCATCTTGAATTCCAGTCACGGCTGCCGAATTAAAATTATTATTCACCCTATTCAAATAAATGTTAATTCGGACAAATGCCAACTGTCCGCAGCCGTCGATGATTCTGGCAAATGAAACAGATTTGCATGAAATTCGACGTCGATATTTCGAATTCGATCTCGTGATTTTCATGGAACTGACAAGAAACCAAATAAGTTTTTTCTAATTTTCCTGCATACCGGTGGAGGCTCGTTATACATTAATGGGTTATATATACGGCTTAAAGCAAACATGGTGATTAGTTTTCACTCTTTAGATGAAATTGAGTTACGAACTAGAACACTGAACTCTATTTATCTCAAAATAATGTCTTAAGGGGATTTACAATCCTCGTACTGAAAGATGCTGTGTGGAAGATATTTTAAATGAATATAATTCATCATTGAAGTAGGTAATATCAAAAACTCTCCGAGGAAATAAAAATGTAAGTTTTGTAATTGGGACTCGAACCCAGGTCCTCTAGTCTTACCTGGACTATCACTCTATCATCTGAACTATTGCCACCTTATTACAGCCCGTCAATTTTATCAATCTCATTCTACCATTTTTGAATTACTAACATTATCTTAAATTAGTTGTAAAATTTTTTAGCTGCTATTTTTTTCGTTTGATTTCAAAGTTCCACCCCAATATATTTACAAACTAAATTCTAGATTGTGTCCCAGGTATAAAAAGGTATAAGATTTTATTTATATATGGGTCAATGGATTTTTCGATAAGTCTGGAATGAATATTCAATTTGTATTGTCTGTTTAATATTTTCTTTGAGAGTTATTGTTATTATCTTTGTCGGCGTTATACCTAACAAAATTGAAAATAATTAAGTTTATCTCATGCGGAAAATGTTAAATTAAAAACGCGTTTGGCGTATCTCTCCACTGTGCACGAGTCCAAAAGGAATCAGTGACAACATTTTCAGAACATATTTCATATTTGTAAAAGGTTAATAATATTTTACAAAGATACGTTTACAATATTGGGTTCTAAGTTTATTCCAAATGCCAGTCTCATGGCGAATCAAATATCGGTTCGAGTGGTTATAACTGCTATTTTTACCTGATGGGGTAACCGTAGTAAGGGCAGTAGACTGACACCCTGGATCCTACGAGAGCTTTTACAGGACCCATAGGACGAATGTAGGGAGGACCTGCAAATATTAAAAAAATATTAATTATAAGTTGTCAGGGTTTCAAAACATGTAATCAAATGGGTAGCATTGAACTTGACAAATTTGACTTGCCAATATTATTTTTGTGCTCTATAATAATTTCTGTGACATTCCGAATCGGGCAAATGGCAGATCTTATGCAAATGGCGATAAGGTTGAAAAGTGCATAATTTATTTTATTTTATTTAAGTCCAGACACAAATATTAATTTTTTTTTTGGATCCAAATCTAATGAACATAATTTTACACACTGTGCAATAAAACCATATTGGAAACAGGGGTTCGTAAAAGGGAGATTTTACACTTAAAAGTTTTTAAGCCTGATACCATTTTTTCTAGGATTATAATAAAGCTTTACAGTATGGTCGTTTTGCGCGCAGTATTTAATTGAAGTGTCTATAATATTTCTAATCGATCTAGTTTTCAAACCAAAAACGCATGATTTTGCATTACATTTCATTGCATCGTTGAGCAAACCATAGAGCTTTAATTGTACACCAATCTCATCTAAGAATAACAAAAAAAAATCTTGACAAGTTTGAAATTTAATTCCTTCCAACAAAGGGACGCTTCGTGAATGTTTCGATTAAAAAAATAACAAAAGTTCATTATTTTTCTACTACAGGGTTTTCCAATAAGAGGTGTTGTTAAGGTGCATTAAAATTATTAAAATTCACTTGAGTGAATCAATTGCAAATCATCTTGAGTGATGAGGCCCATTTTCACCTCTTTATTGTTGAAAAGCCTCTCTATTCTCAACGTGTAACTGTTGGCTGCGGTTTATGGTCCGGCGGAGTCATTGGACCTTACTATTTCGAAAATGAGGCTGGAGCAACAGTTACGGTGAATGAATTGCGCTATTAAGAGATGATTAATGATTTTTTATGGCTGGAATTGGATGGTATTGATCTAGACAACGTTTACTTTCAACAAGGCGGCGCACAGTGGCTTAAATTTGAGCGCGCCACACAAGCAACGAAACCATTGATCTTTTACGATTGAATATCAAAATAACACCTCTTATTGGAAAACCCTGTAATAACTTTTCCGGAAAGCTATTATTTACCGTTAGAATAACTGCTCCTTTAAAATCAGAAATGGAACTGGTATATTTTTTGAAGGATCATAATTTGTTCTCAATCTTACCATAGACATCAATCCTGGCTTCATGCATTACAGACTCCCCATTCGCCATCGCTGTGCACGAATAAGTCCCCGCGTCCTCAGGCAGAACCCTCGATATGTTATAGCTGGCCCTCATCAGGCCCTGCAAACCGGCGCCCGCGGCTGAAAGGGTGGCGCCGTGGAGTTGGGGCAGGGGGGACCCGTCGCGGGCCCAAACGATGCGGGAAGACCCACGGGCGGAGCACCAGAGCTGCAAGGGTGTGCCTGGGGGCACGGCTTGGGGGCGAAAACGCTCCACCATTGAGAGCGTCTGGCGTCTGGATCTGGATATAATTTCTAGAAGAAAAAAAAATATTTTATTTATTAATTTTTTTGGTACAATATTTTTTACAAAGTTTTCCAGTAATGTAGGCCTCACTGGGTGGCTTGCCCGTGCTGAGACCTTCATTTTATAATATGGAAAATATAATCTACATAATACATTTAAAGAGAAAATAATACATTTAAAATTAAAAATACATAATACATAATGATATACTTAAAATTAAAAAAATGATATATTGAAAATAATCTTGTGTGTTTGTGATGTGATGTGTGTTTATATTGGTTTTGTGTGTTACGTGTAGGTTTTGTTTTTATTTTGTGCTGTGAAATTTTGGTAATATTGTCTTTTTTGTTCTTTAATCCATTTTGTAATTTTGTGTGTAAATTTATTTTTATTTTCCTCAATTTTAATTTCAAATTTGACACTGTTGAAAGCTTTTATAGCATGGTATTGGTAGTGTCTTTGTCCAAAGCTTGAATTTATTGTCGGAGTTTTTATGTTTTCTCTGTACGCTTGTCTAACTGGTGTGTTAGTGTTATTTTGTGTATGTTGAAATTTTTTTTTGTCATATATGTATTTTAGTAGTGTTTTAACGTATAATTGGCGTAGGTATATCTAGTACGTCACAGCTGTTGAATATTTGGTCTGTATCAGTCAGTCTATGTTTTTTTAGTATTACCTTACAAAGAGTAGGTTAATTTTGAAAATTTGGTAGACATGTAAACTTTATGGTATGGAGCTTGTAGTATGTAGTTACAGTCTAAATCTAGTAGCTTGTAGCTGAGTAGACAAATGCGTTCGGTTCCCACCCGAGTGATGTGGATCCAATTCATCTGCTACCTTAGCCCTTCATCACTGCGCAAGCAATATTTTCCGCTTATAATAATGGTGGTAGGTGTTTTTCAAATATTGTCAGATTATTCGTTCCGGGAATATTAATAAACGTACTAATTTCGGATGTCTATGATGTAATTTTCCTGCGTACTAATCTCAAATTTGCTTTCAAATAAAATTTCGAAATTGGTTGAAATTGATGATTGTGTAACTTCAGATAAGCGATAAAGTAGGTACCAAATATTATCAGAAAATTATTTGATTTTTATTTAATTATGTTTAAACTTTTTTAAAGATTAGTTCCACACAGGAAGCTCCGAAGAAAGTAATTCCCCTCTCGGCCTAATTCATTTTTGGGGATGCTGTGTTGATGGTTTTTTTAAGGAAAGGAGAGAGGAAAATCTCTCTCCCTCTCACTGCGATGCAAAGCTGGTTGGAGAGGTAAAAAGATCCCTCTAAACTCTAAACCCTCCAAATCCAGCCCACCTAACAGTAAATGTGCAGACGTATCCGCCGCCAAGACCTTGACAATCCTCACCCTATGAACCCGTACACCCCCGCTAAGTCACCAAAAGGTAGCGAACCACTTGGGGTGACCTATGGCAGAGGTGTCTTTTATGCAATCGATTGTTCCTGGGGCAGCGGTACCCATATACGCCTCCCATATTCTTCTATTTTTGAAATGTGTGTTTCTTTTGTTAGAATTTTTCACAGATGATTATTTAAGTTATCTAACTGTTTTCATACGAAAAGTTTTAAGAGTCTCTAATTTGTCGATTGAAAATACAATTATTTTATAAAATAATTGACTTTGTTGTAATATTTGCTTATGAAATCCTATGTTATTCTGAGGCAACGTACGTCCAGCTTCTGTACTAGTCATATAATAAATATATTATTAGTAATACAAACTTTCCCTTGTTAACTTTTTCTTTCTCACAATAACATAATTAATACAATCATAACATTTTTTTTGTTCTTGGTTCTGTTATCATGTAGTATAATAAATTATGTATACAATAATATGTATATTCTTTATGACAATGTTTTTTTTCTGTAACACATTTTGGGCAAAATCATCGTGTTTTATATGGTTCGTATATCGATAGTGATAATACATTGATTGGTTTGTTTCTTATATTTTTATTTTTACAAAACATGCACGTTAAAAATGATGTGTAGATACCTCAATACCTAAACTAAGCGAGAGCTAAGTGAAAATCTGTTATAAAAATAATATAATACGAGTATGTATATAATCTTTTTAAAAAGGTTTATTGCTATGTACTTAGCAAATGCTTGGTCACAACAATGTCGAGGAAATAGTTATTATCGTGATTGATTTTAGGGTTATTATGCCGCGTTGCACTTCCAATTTTTTTAGCCAACGTTTCGGAATGCGTTACAAAGTCCATAATCGGGGCAAATATGCAGATCGTTTTAAATTGTGCGTTTATGTATGTCTTTTATTTTTAATTTTAAGTTTTAATGTGAAACCGCATAAGAGTCCAACTGCTCCCAACCGTCTGGAGAGAAAGAAGATGAGGAAGAGAAAGGTGGAGAAGTATCTGGCTAATCAGATCTGGTCAACAAACACGGCCAAAGCCATTTAAAGCAACATTTCAAATCTGAATTGTGGTTTTACACCAGGATACTACGATCCGATACGATATTTCAGGATAAATAATTAGTTACATTGATGTGGTTTTCAGCGTTTAGTTTTGCTTTAGCCGTCCTGTACCGAACTTAGTCACGTCACCCGTATAAATTGATAAAATTCGACAAAACTATCAAGGTAATTATTTTGGCCGTGGAAATCTCAAATATTATTGCATACATGTTTTCAATTCATTGCATTCTTCCGCTAAAGATAATATTTAAATTTTCTTACCATCCAGTGAAAAATATTTCAGCTTTTTACTGAATGAGTTTAGCAATGCTGGTGCTTGACAAATTAACATAGAAATGCAGCGTGTATTTTTCACAACTAGATTCACACCAGTCTAGTCTAGTCTAGTCTAGTAGTTACCCGTCGGCTCGTACTCGACTTATCATAAAAAAATCTCTAGCCCTAGTCTGGAAAGTTGAAACACAGTTCCTGTAATCTGGCTATACCCACACAGAGTTCTGCGGCCGTAGTGTCTATCGCAGTGTTATTATTGTCACACTGAGTCGGCAGACAGTAGGAATAGGCTTTGTGAGAGGAGGTGTAATGGGGGGATGAGTAACCACCCTCTGGCACTACCCACTATCCACCCTACAAGTATTTATATCTATAAGCCTTTAGCACCCAGGCTGGCGACAGGGTGGTTAGTTTTTGTAGATGCTTTAATAGATATTTTTAGATAAAATGTAAATATGTTGTTGTTTCACCTCAGGATATTGAATGCTTTTCCCAGTTTGCAATGTATTTTTAAAATACCACATTTAAATATTTTTTAATTTTTCTTCAAAAATAGGTACTGTTACGAACAGAAACTAAATAAAATTGTTTTTATATTAATTATTTAAAATAGACGTTGGTTTTTCTAAATATTAATTTTTTTAAATCTGACTTAAAATGTTGTCAAAAGCCTCGAATCACCGAATTTTCGCTCTTAGCGTAGACAAAATTGATAGAACACGATATTTCGAAAACACACCAAACACTATTTGTTTTTTAGAGAAATTGTAAGAAAAAATTTAATTCCCTTTTTAATTTAAAAAAAATTGTATTTTAAAGTTAAATCGAATATTATTATGAATTCTCCTCTTTGGCTATTTTTAGGAATTTATTTATGCCATCCAGTGTATACTCTTGCCACATATATACCTACACTGGATGTAATTATTTATCTTTGGAACTCCAAAAAAACACGTATTTCTACATGATATAAAAAATGAAAAAAAAACTTTTATAATTTATGGACACCGGGTAATATTTGGCCTTAAGAGGGTTATTTGGCTCCAGGGGTTAAAACGCTGTAAATAACATATCTTACTATCTTATCTTTGAAGGGTTAGGTAGATTAAATGAAATACGCTACACTTCTCTTTTCTGTAACAATTGTATTGCTCTATTCATAGTCAGAATAACCAAAATTTATAACACGATTTTGTATGAATGTAAATCAATAAAATATGGTGTGCTCAAACAGAGTATTAGTGCGTGGTAGTCCATCGTCTTTGCATAAATCCTACGGGGAAACGGCTTGATAGATTAGTCGTTTGATAGTTGGAACATAATATACTGTAAAATGGGGTGAAAATGGGGTGTCAATTTTTAACTTTTCATAAAATTATTTGTTTTGGAAAATTTTACTGCGGAAATGAAAAATTTGGTGATCAAAGTTGCCTTCCGGAGTCGGGTAACTTTGATACACCCCTATTTATAAGATTTTTACAATTATTATGAAGATAATTGTAAAAGACCCAAGTACGAATATTCAAGAAGTCATGTACATCGATAGATACTGATATATTTTACAGCATAAAAGGGATTAACATTTTACTAATATAATCAGAAACGAACTAATTTGACACTTATATTCGAAGCGTTTTTGAAATCGCGTTTCCCGAAAAAAAATCAAAGAGCTTAGTAATTTATGAGTGCACGGAGAAAAATGAATATTGTTTATTTATTAAGAATCTTTTCAAATTATTGGTAATCCGGCCGTTTGCTGATGAATATTTATTAAATTTCTAATATATCGGAACACGTGTTCGTGCACCTGCAATTTGCTCTGATTAAAATATATAATGACGAAATACGAAAATTTAACCATTTTTATGAGCACGTGTTCGTTTTTAGTACAATACTTTCGTAGTTTACAGTTAAAATGTACCAGGAAACTTATTAATTCATTATTTAAGGGTCTGTAATAGCGTTTTTAAGTGGATTATGAATAATTTGAAGAAATTAGTAATAAACACGCTTTTCCGTGTGGTTGTTAGAATTATGCAGCTCTAGTAAAAATTTTGAATAGCAAAAATTGCAACGAAAGCTGTCGTGAATGTGCTAAGTGGTATTTTTCGGTATCACATTAAAAAAGTGAATATCTGAATAGTATTTCTTTCTACATAGTCCCTATATTTTATTTCCCAATATTGGGAGTGCCATAGTCTCACCGTTTCAACCACTGGGCGGTCGAAAAGAGTGGCACCGAAAAACATACTCGAAGTATCAATTTAAATCTATTTCATTCCGCTTTTCCTCCAACACATCTTTTATAAGTACTGCCATCCGAATGAGTTCACGAGTATTGGTGAAGTTTAGTACCTACCTACGAAAGGCAATTACAAAGTTCCGGGAATTGAATATTTAATATTATCATAGGGTTTTTTTATTATCGTTTAAAAGTGAAACAGCTCTTGGACTATTCCATATCCCAAGATCCTATCTGATATTTTCATCTCCCTTTTTCTTCTCCCTAGAAGTCTTACCTACTACTAGAAAGAAAAAGACAACTTCTTCGTTAGATGTAAGATCAATCTAACAATTTAAAGCAATATGTTGTGAAGATCACAACATATGTTGCGATCTTCACCAGAAAGTGTTAGCAAGTAAGGTAAGGCTATCCATCTTTCCTAGTTTTCCCCGATCTTATGATCTTCAGACCACGATAACAAATAGAGTCCATTTTTAAAATACGTTTGTTGCTAACCGCCCCGCCACTATGAAATAAAATAATTACTCTTAGTTCTTATTTTTCCGATTTTATGTCCGGGTTAAATCTTCCCCATAGGAAAAACTAAACCCTTCCAAACACTTTTCCGCAAATGATCATCTAGCCAATCAGCATTATGCAAGTGCATTATATAAGCAAAATAAATACAAAATAATGCAAGAACAACACGTCAACTCACCAGAGATCAAATGGGAAAATAATTCACCGACTCCAGATATTTTCATATCAGAGGGTTCGGCTCGGTAGAACTCCTAACAGGGCCTATAAATCCTACTGATCCCTCAACATAAATATTTAAAAAATCTTTCGTTATCCTACATGTATTTAAAATGACTGATTTTTGCATTTTATATATAAATTTTTTGATAGATCTAATACGCCTGAATTTTTAATGAGAGAGCTAGGTATAATTCCAGTAGCCGAAATAACGAATGGTAATATTTTTATAGTCTGAGAATGCCAAATTCTTTTTTTTTAATTTTTTTTTTATTCTAGATAAAAGAAAATTACATTTTTCACTTATTTAACTAGAAATAACATATATATTACACATAAATATATTACACACTGATATTATTCACTTTCATTGTTTTGTTGATTGAGCATAAAACTGAGCAATTTTTTTTTAAATGTACCTATACTTTTTTCATTTTTAATTTCGTCTGGGAGGCAATTGTATATGTTGCTTCCCTCGTAACCAATGGATTGCTTGCCATAATGAGTATGTATGGTGTTTAAGTGTATTTTACCGTGTTGCCGTGTAAAGTGTGTGTGTACTTGGGACGTTTTAATGAGTTCTGTATTTGTATGTATGAGTTTATTATTTATTTTGTAAATAAGAAGACATATATTATATTCATATAATTTTCTTAATTTTAATAGTTTTGTTTCCATATATAATTTTTTTGTTGATGTTCTAGATTTGAAGTGAAATAGTTTTTTGATTACTTTGTTTTGTGTTACCTGTAGTTCGTTTATATATGTTTCACATGTATTTCCCCAGATTTCAACCAAGTAGTTTAAATGTGAGTGTACGAGGCTATAATATAAACCTTTTTTTAATTTTATTTGGTAACAGATATGATATCCGGCTGAATACGCTAATTAAGGGGGTGATTTTATCTTTAATATCTTGAATATGCTGTTTAAAAGTTAGGTGTTTATCAATGCACAGTCCAAGATATTTCTCCTGTATCAGGATTTGCAGGTTGTTATTTTCAATTTTTAAGGGTACATGAGGAGGAATTATTTTACGAGTTGAGCTTAAAATCATGTATCCTGTTTTTTTAACATTCATTGTTAATATATTTGATTGGAGCCAACTGTTAATTTTGTCTAAGTCACTCTGTGCATTTTCTAGTAAGATGTTTAAATCTTTACCCCAGTAGAAAATTGCAGTATCATCTGCATATAAAAAAATATCACCGTTTAAATCTAATTGGGAGATATCATTTATATAAATTTGGAACAGAAGTGGTCCTAGTATGGATCCTTGCGGAACTCCGTAGTTTATTGGTAGGTGGTTGCTATTTTCATTATTGATGCTAACGAATTGCTTTCTGTTGCTAAGATATGATTTGAATAGATTAAGAGCAGGACCAACTACACCAATTTTCTCGAGTTTCTTGAGAAGTATGTCATGGCTTACTGTATCGAAGGCTTTTTGAAGGTCAATTAGTATAGATAAAATATAATTTCCACCATCAATGCTGCTTCTAAGTTTACTGATTAAGTCATTTACTGCCGCAAGTGTGTTTGATTTTTTCCTAAAGCCATATTGTTTTTTATATAAGAACGATTTTTTTGATAGAAAGTTGTTTAATCTATCGTAGATTACACGTTCAAAGATTTTAGATAAGATTGGTAAGATAGAAATGGGTCTGTAATTTGAGGTATCCGTTTTGGACCCACCTTTGTGAATCGGTATTACCTTAGCAATTTTGCAACTATCTGGAAAAGTTCCCTCTTTAAGACACTGATTAATTAACTTTGATAAAATAGGAACCAATTCTGTGGAGAGACTTAGAACTGTCTTACATTTGAGTGTATCATAACCAGCGCTTGCATTTAGTTTTAAGGATTTTATTATTTTACTTATTTCTAATTCCGTGGTAGGTTGAAGATATAATGATTCCATGCTATCATGCACTAATGTTATTTCATTGGCTAGATTGTGTGTGATTTTGTTGTGTATATTATTAGCTAAGGAGGAGCCAATGTTACAAAAGAAATTGTTTAAGTGGTCGCATATCTCTACGTTGTTTGTGATTATTTCGTTGTTAATGATTAATTTATTACAAAAAGTATTCAAAGTATTCGATTGGTTCTGTATAATGCTGTTTATTAACTTCCAGGTTTTTTTACTGTTATTTTCGCATTTTTTAAAAAGATCACCGTAGTGTTTTTGTTTTAAGTTTCGTTTTTTCTTAGTAATATTATTTCTTACTACTAGGAATTCTGTTTTCAATAATGTGTTGTTTGGTTGTTTTTTTAGTTTCAGGTGTAATCTGTTTCTTTTGTTGATTAATTTTATAAGGTCTTTGGTTATCCAGTCTGGGTTATTTATGTTTTTTGTGTTAATTTTAGTGATGCTATTATAATTAATTTTATTTTTGAGGTAGTTTAAAAGATTGTCATAGTTTAATACCGAGTCGTTATTCATGTTAAGATGAAAGGGATTTTGGATGATATCATTCTTTAGATTATCAAAATCAATATGTGTATATTTTCGGGACGATTTTATAGATGTGTTTTTAGTATATGTGTGAATTACATCAAGGAGTAAAATATTGTGGTCGGATATTGAATTATCACAGTTCGTTAATGAGTATTCTAGTTTTATGTCGGTGAGTATATGATCAATGATTGTGTTAGTATTATCTGTAATGCGTGTCGCGTGTTTGTTGTTTATTTTGTTCAGGATGGTATAATTATTTAATCTTATTGTGTCTGTGTACTTACGTGTTTGAGTATTTGTTGAGTCAAGTAGATTTATATTAAAATCTCCAAAAATAATACATCTTTTGTGTGCTTCAAGTTGGGGGCTAAGTTTATCCAAAAAGTCTTGATAATTAGTACTAGGCTTTTTATACACTACACCTATGTTTAAATTAAGTTTGTTTATATGTATCCACAGGAAGTTGTTGTCGGAGTCATACACGTTGTTGATTACATTAAAGTCCATGTTATCTTTGATAAATATTGACACTCCACCTCCAGCTCCTTGTGGGCGGCAGGATGCTTCATGCCGGTAACCTTCTAGATTTACGTACTTTACTTCCCCTTCTTTCAGCCATGTTTCACTCATCAGAATAATATTGAAACTGAAATTTGTGGATTTAAGTAGACATTCTATATCTTCAATTTTACCTTTTAAACTTCTTACATTAAGGTACATGAATGACAGAGAAGTTTGACCTTTTGAAGTATAGGGAGGTTTATATTGGTCCATTTTTTTAATTCTAATGTGTTTCTTTATTTTTGTTTTCTTCTCGTCTACCTGATTATGTTGTTTCCGTTCTCTGCTTCCGGATCCCAGTTTTTTGGAGTCTGCGTGTATTTGCTGTTTAATGTACTTTCAGGGCGATTTCTTATTTCATGGTATGCTATTTGGTCAGTGAAACTAGCATGTTTAAACATGAGAACTATTTTTTTAATTTCATAATTCAGCTTGGACACATTAAGGTATCTGTTTTCTGTGACTGGGTGTATAACGATGTTTGTGTGTTTAAGATTTTGTATTATATAGTGGAGATTACTTAACAGATTTGTCGGCGATTTATCTTGTTTACCTGGGCACAGAATAACGGTATCCGTTTTCGTTAAGTTTTTGCTTTCATGAAGCACATTTGACATAAAATTATCAATCGTAGCATCCGGATAAATGTGACTACAGCATTTTGCACGAATCGGTATTTGTTTTTCAATTTTTCTCCTCAGACGTTTACCCTGTTCGTCACCAAATATCATAATGTTTATTTCTTTTTCTTCCTCCAAAGGCGGACCTCTCAATATTGTTTTCACTCCCTCGGGAACCGTACCTTGGTCTGCAGACGAGGGCGGTTGAGTATTGCTGGTTGATGTAAGTTTTACGTAGTTTATGGAATTCTCCATTGATTTAATTTCATTAATATTTTTGTCTATGTTTGAAATCCTAGTTATGATTTCACGTTCAATTTCACTTTCAATCTCATTTCCTAAATTTGTGTATTTTCTTATTTTTTCACTAACAGACTTTTTAATATTACAGGAATTTGGAATAGCGACATCAATGATGTAAGTTATTTTTTTAATTTTGTCATGTAAAACTATATAAATATGTCGTAATTGTAAATATTCTCCTGACGAAGGAAGGGATCTTCCGAAACCGGTAGAGTGAAAATAAAACTATCGTGGTCAAAAACAAATTTATGTGTTTTTATTATAAACTATATAAATATGTATTTGTATTGATTTTACACTTTCATTAAAACAATTAAAATATAAGTAAAGTAACTTTCGTTATAATCTATGCGTTTATAGATGGTGAAAATACACTTTTTGCAAGTTATGCCTTAATATATTGAGACAAATTATATGTCAACGCCCGTATATACGCAATATGAATATGCATAAATAGTTTTATCCCTATACAAATTCAATTATTTCAAGAAAGGCATACAAATAAAATATTGAATCGGTGATTCAATCCAATATTGTATTTGTATGATTTTCTTGAAATAGTTGAAATTTTCTTCCGGCAAAACTATTTATTCATATTCACATTACGTATTCACGGGTGCAAACAAAAACTTCATCTTAATATTTTATAAATCATAACTAAAGTGTAATTTAATTAAAAAATTAAATTAACGCCACCTGAGAACGTGTAGATTATAACTTTTGTTTCATCTACCCTTAATAATATTTAATTACACTTAATATAATTTAATTTGTGGATAATATTTTGAAATGTCAAGTAAAAATGAAATATAGAAATATAGGTACTGTAATTTTTTTTAAAAAATTATAACGTTTCCTGAAAACATCACTATGATAAACTGTGCTAAGATGTTTACGTATATTCGATATAGTATTGTTTTGAATTCATTACATTATTACGATACAATATTGTAAAATATTATAAGAAAGACAAAACAAAAAGGAATGTTGAATTTGGTGTTATTAAGTAATAAAAAACTCTATACCGTTTGTTTTTATCTAGATCGAAATATTATCACTTATTTTATAATTGCCATTGTAGATAACTTTTAATTAAATCAATAGTTAGAAAAACGTTGTAACGGGCATCATGGTGATTCTTCGGTTAAAACAAATGTTACTCACATCCAGAATTATTTTTTATTGTTGTGGAAATCAAGAAAGGATTTTAAAAATATACACGTTAACTTTTGCAATCAAAAGGGCAACAACATTTTTATCATTAAATGATAAATTTTTCAAAACTATGTCACATTAGCATCTATCTAAATATATCATGAAAAATGAAACATTATGAATAATCTTACGAGATACATTACAATAACATACTACGAAATCTTTTTCCATTTAAAACTTGAAGTGAAACAACACAAAACTGCGCTATATAAATGTTATGTTATTATTATTATTATTAAAGGGAGGCATCGGTTTTTTTAGTGTAGACATTAAAATCATTTTCTGATTGTTTCATGCAAAATAAAACTCAGTTAAATTAAAAATATTAACTTCATTTAAGGTAGTATTTTACGGAGTTTGTGAATAATGAAATAATAATTTTTCCATAAAAAATGTATTGTAAAATACTTCAAGAGTTCTAATTTCTTTGAAACCTCTCACATTGACTTGTTTTTAAATTATGTAACGTCTAAAAAATATCTCCACATGGTAATTCCGATAAAAAAAAACCAAAAATCATTTCCTCCCCCGCTTGAACAAGCGTTTTGTAAAAACAAAAAATATTTAACAGAATATTTTTACCGGGCTCTCCTCAATGAGAAATTCCAATGAACAATAATATGGCTTAAAAATATTACTTGTTTTACGTAATATTTTAAAGACATATAAAGCATTAGACATCTATAGACATAAATGAATCTATATCAAATAATAATACTGTCCTGAAAAAACATTCATTACCACAATATTTAACTAGACACTTCGTCTCGGCCCTGATGTCATAGTTACAGGGAGATTGACAACTTTCTGACGTAATCATATTGTGATTCTTAACTTCTTGAAGCAAATTCAAATTCGGCCATTTTGTTGGGTCTTAATTTGAGTATTAACATAAAAAATCTAAAAAAAATCTTCTTTTGAATACTTTCTTACTCGTTTTCCCCTTGTAACAACAATGTGATTCCCATGTTAACTCCTTCCACTTCTACTCCTTTCACTCCTTCTTCAATTCTTCTGAAGATTTGGGTTTGCCCCTTCACATTGTCTTCGACCCCCTCTCCCAATATTTGTCTATATTTAACTTCGGTTTACGAATCACCCTGACGATATTCACAAAAAACCTAGTGTTTGTATCTTATATGTGGTAAACAAAGTAATTTAAATCCTAATTCGTTGATTTTGATCAAAAAGTAAAAACACACTTTCGGAAGAACTATTCTTCGAAATTTTATTTTATTTAAAACATTGTTTCGTTCGAAGTGGGCCTTGAAAAATCACTGGCACGTTAGGGGATAAATGTTGTAAAAAATAGGTTTGAATTTCGTGTTCCTAGAACTTAGCAGCCGGCCTAGTACTAGTACAATAGTAGCGTAGTACGGAGTGGTGTGGAGTGAGTATATGGTGGTAGTGAGTGTCGCCAGATGGCGCTGGTGGCGCGTCCCTAATCGGGGATTTCCCGCGCTCCGTCTCCCGTCAGCGGCAAGCGCGGTTTCTGATCGCAAACAACAGATCTTACCTAGGGTTATCACACATCAGCCATTCAAATAATATAAATCTATAGTATGAGGTTACTCTCATCGATTCGCCAAGGCGCCATCAGACTCCTTGTTCTGGACTACTCCTTTGTAGGCCAAGCCTGGACGATTTGCCTTTGTAACTTCTGCCACTATTTTACGTAGACACTGATCTTCTAGCATTTTGTTTGTACGTTGCATTATGGTATTATGTTTTACGTAGTAGGTACTTTCTATTAGGTATTACGTACTAGGCATTACGTATTGGGTACTATTATGTCTTACTCGTGGCTCTATCTTACTGATTTTCTCTTGGGCATGCTCGTTATGAACCATCTACGGGTCAGAAGAGATGTGCATATTGTATCACACTTCTTCAAACTGATTCGTGGATGGTTTGAAAATCCGACTATCATGGAGAGTATTAGTCTCTATGTTCCTGATGGTTATCTGCAGATAAACTTGCCAATGGTCATGCCGGTGAGGAGAGCAGTCTTGCTGTTGAACAGAATCAATTCGGATATCGACATATTTAGCATCGGTGAAGCTGCCTATAAAAGGCAAGCTCGATTGATGCTGGTATAGTTGATACACCGCTTACTTATTATGTAATACCATTTTACAAATGTACTTAAAAACGAATTAAAATGTAATTTTGTAATGTTTTTAAAGGAATAATTGAATGGTTTGTCTCATATCTTGTTAAATCAAACGAAAGATGAAAAAAAACTTTGTGTACTGGTCTTTACAACTTTTAACAAATTACAACTTTCTCACGGGGATATTAAAAATATTGTTATTTTTTTAAATTGTTTACTAAAATGTGTTTCTAAGTAGTCTTTTTTATCACATTCTAATTATGTCGAACTTGAATAAATGCCAATAAAATTTGCGTTTACACTTTTTAGGAATATACATATTTATATTTTGCTCTATCTACAGTAGTTTAGCATGATGTGGATACTGTTTTCATCTTCTTTGATTTCCAGGACTTTCTGACGTAAAATTATTAATGGGACGCTGAAACTTCGAAAGCGTCACTTTATTAATAAGCTTATCGTATTCGACGCTTTGAAGCATAAACTACAACAATATATGAAACGTAAGTTATGAACACACAATACAAGTTCTACATATTAAAGTTAAAATAATTGATAATCCAAGCACAAGAGCAGGTCTCTTTTTATGATGAGGTACAGCAACACACTGCGTGTTCTATTTCCTATTCTTCTCACATAAATACGTAAACTTTCTTATAAAATGAAGACCTAAGACACTTCCTGGCCTTCAATAATCGCATGCTATAGTTATTTCAACTACTAATTTAACTAAATTTTAAATACTGATCTACGATTATTTTATTGTGTAACGACGAAGAACAAAATTAGTTGCAAATTCTCAAAAATAGAGCAATTATAATAATACTTACTCAATTGGCTAACTAAAAGAGGTAAATTGGCTAACAATGAAACAGATTCTGAATTTAAACGCGATGATATTTATACATAAAATAATAAACAACCTGTTACTAAAATTCTTTTCAAACAAAATTATACACAAGAAGAACATTCACAGATATTATACAAAGAAGGACTTCTACAAAGTCATGAACTATTGTATTGCGGCGCCAAAAACTCCTCAAAATGACAATTCAACACACCTTTAAAAGGTGATATAAAGTCATTTAAAGTGATGGAACAAAAACTGGGTTAAATACATAGTTACATATGTAACCCATTTTACCTAGTTTTTTGTTTCATCACTTTTCATAACTTTATAACACTTTTTATAGGTGTGTTTAATTGTCATATTGATGAGTTATCCGGTCACCAAATAAAACAATGCAAAATTGGGTGCAAAACTGATAAAGCATGATCTCATCAGCGAAACCATCGCAGATACTTTTTTTTTTATAGTGATGATTTTTTATATTTTTTTTACAATGTAAGCGATACGTAATATATTTTATCGGATACATTTCCTCTCACCTTCCTAAACAATTTATTTTAAATGTGAAAACCGTTTTATGGGGTGACTGGATAACTCATCAAAATGACAATTCAACACACCTATAAAAAGTGTTAAAAAGTTATTTTTTTTTTTTTATTTTTTTTTTTTATAGTGAATACCTCACAAGAGTCCCAACTGCTCCCGTCTGGAGCCAGTGAGACTATGGCATCCCCAATTGGGGGATGTTGTGAGGCTGAAGGTAAGTGGGGGAGGGAAAGAGGAAGGTGGTTATGAAAAGTAATGAAACAAAAACTAGGTAAAATGGGTTACATATTTAACTACAAAAAGTGTTATAAAGTTATGACAAGTGATGAAATAAAAACTAGGTTAAATACAGGGTTTTCCAATAAGAGGTGTTATTTTGAATTGCCCGCTATTTCGGTAGATGTTACTTTTAAAGCTGTTATTTTTTAACATTTGACAAGTAGAAACTACGTCATTAATAAAAATGGAACGATACACGCTTCAACAACGCATTAGAATTATTAAAATTCACTTGAGTGAATCAAATGCAAATCATCTTGAGTGATGAGGCCCATTTCCACCTCGGTGGCTTCGTCAACAAGCAAAATTGTCGCATCTGGGGCTCGGAAAACCCAAGAGTTATTATTGAAAAGCCTTTTTATTCTCAACGTGTGACTGTTTGGCGCAGTTTATGGTCCGGCGGAGTCATTGGACCTTACATTTTCGAAAATGAGGCTGGAGCAACAGTTACGGTGAATGGATTGCGCTATCGAGAAATGATGATGATTTTTATGGCCGGAATTGTATGGCATTGATTTGGATATTTTTTACTTTCAACAAGACGGCGCTACGTGCCACACAAGCAACGACACCACTGATCTTTTACGTTTAAATATCAAAATAACACATCTTATTGGAAACCCTGTAGTTATATATGTAACTTTCATCACTTTTCATAACTTAATAACATTTTTATAGGTGTGTTGAATTGCCATTTTGAGGAGTAATCATGGAACCGTTTCATTTAAAATAGTAACAAATTGCGAATATGTAAACAAAACGACTGCTGCAAACTGCGATGAATGGGATCCGCCCACCATTAAAACATTCTATAAAATAATTGTCTGCCAGCTTTCCAAATAAAAATAAACCCTTTTCAATATTAATCAGCAAAGAATTTTTAATTATGGCAGCCCTGAATGCACTTCTTTTTTTAACATTTCCAGTGGAGAGTCGCTGCGGCCGGGAGTTTTTTATGATGTCGCTGCTTTATTTGAGAAGGGATTTGTCCTGATTAAAACACCGAGCATTAGTGGGGATTGGTGTAGATTTACTAGTTTTTCCTCTATTTTCGCTGTTTTTACTCTGTTTTATGCTGTTTTATTTCTGTTCGCGTTCGCTCGTGCCGTATTACATTTTTCGCGGGTTGGATCAAATTGATATTTTTAATGGAAAAAAATAAATTGGTGAAAATTTCAATACTGAAGCGGGATACTTTCTGATGTGATTGAAAAATATCGGTATCTTAATTTCGGTGACGTGATGTAAGTTGGAATTAGGATTATAACAGAAATCTCGAACAAGGTCTGATTGGGATTTATAACTAGGTTAACTATAAATATTAACAATATTAAACGAATTAAACTGTTATATTTTGACTTTGTTAGAAGGGAATTTGAGATGGTAAAATTCTTCCGGATGGAACCCACATTTCAATATTCATGTAAAAGCAATTGAAAGAACACAAAATAAATCCTTACACTTTCTGAGTCTTAAAATGGATACTTCAGCATTTTTTTTAACTACGACACTCTTTTAAAACATTTAAGATTTTCACGGCCAAAAGTATTTTTGTTATTTATTTTTGGGGTGTTATGCCGTGTTGCGCTAACACCTTCTTTAGCCAACGTTTCGGACAGCATTGCAGTGTCCATCATCAGGGCAGATGTGTTATTTGAGGTTGTGGTAAAAAGTGAGCTTATGTATGAGGATGTGATACCGTGTTGCCAGCTCCAACCCTCTGAGCTAACATTAACGTATAATATTTTAGAGTGGTTTTCTTCGTTTAGTTCTGGTGTAGCCGTCAATTACCGGATACCAATGCAATGCTGTTCGAAAAGTTGGCTAAAGAAAGAGTTAGCGCAACACGGCATAACACCCCAAAAACAAATAAAAAATTTTAAAATATGAATAAATATGCTCTCAGAAGGATTTTCACTGACTTAAAATTTCTATATAAAATTCTATATGATGAATTTGGTAATTCAGAATTGCTTGCATTGAATAAGCTCTCCATTAAGTAAGACTAGACATTCTAGGACTAACTACAATATATATGCACTCCCCATTGCCCAGAATACTAATAGACGGAAATAATTGGTAATAATTTCCAAATAAACCTAATAAAAAAAAATCCGGAAACTATCATACATCTTCAAAACAATACGAAATATTATGTCATTAAATCAGCTAAAAAATATATACTTTGCACTTTGTCAAAGTATTCTAATGTATGGTATTTCAGTATGGGGAGTAGCAGCAGACACTCATCTCAAATCCCTTAAAATTAATCGTAAATCAATAAGTCGAATTATGTTTAGAAAGCCTTATCAATATCCGACAGAACAACTAATGATTGAAAATAACTTATTAGACATAAATAAACTGTTCATAAAGAAGATCATCTACAAAAACTGCATAAAAAAATTACCACATCCCATAACTCACTCGCAAAACACGAGAGCAATCACACACAAACAATTACAAGTACCGTATATCAAATCAAATTTCGCTAAAAGACGTGAATCTTACCTGGCTCCTCACATATTCAACATGTTCCTAACCCAAACTAAAACTTACGTCTTACCAAATAATTTGAATTGGGTGTTCAAAAGATTTGTAAATTGGTTGATTGTAAAAGAAAGAACAGATATTAAAAATATTCTAAACATCTAATGCATTTTACAAACCATACTGCACACAAATTCTAACAAAATTACAAAATTTTATAATATAATACGAAATACTCATTTCATATTTTTATACATAATTTTTCAACACGTGTAGTAACTACACTTATTTTTCTATTTTTATATTACTCATTTTTTTACTACTATTTTTCTTATTATTTTTATTTTACTATTTTTTACTAAACATTTGGTTTATATGTATAATATAGCTACTAAATAAATAAAAAAAAAAAAAAAATATAAATTGTTAATTACCAGCCTCAGAACAGACTATGTCTAGTGAGGAGGGTAATGAAAAAAAAACATCTGTACAGAACCAACCTTAAATAAACGCCCGGGTTGCCGGCACTGAAACTGAATTATGCTGAGTCAGTGGACATCTTCAATTTATCACCAAATAAATACAAAAGATCGTCACTGAGGCAGTTCAGTTATGTGTTTACAATTTATTATTCCTATGAAAAAGCCCACGATAATAGCCGATGATAATGAAAGAAATAAATAATTACTAGAAATGCGATCGACACTGATTTGAAAGAAAACTGATTTAGCAAATCAATACATAAATTATAAATATTCACGGAGAAATTCGACTGATAAAATATATTGCAAATTTTTAAAGAATACTTAAAATTATTCGTAATCCGATTAAAAACGGGATTGCATGCCATTAACGAAAGAATTTATAGGTATCCTGATAAACTTTTAAAATACCAATGTTTTAAAACGATGTCGAAACATGTGTCCTAAAAATACTAACTAATTTTCGCATTTCGTCAAAACGAATTATTATTAAGGTGCACGAACACGTGTTCCGATATTATAACGAATCTCCTAAAAGTTTATCGGAATGCGGCCTGTAGTCACATTTTTAACCTGATCACCAATAATTTTCAAGAGATTTTTAATATATCAGCAATATTTATTTTTTCCGTGTAGACAACATATTTTTAAAAAATCGTTTATGATCTCAAAATATATTACACTCTATTATTTAGAATCACACAAAATCCTCAGCTAAAAAAAAAATGATGATGTTTTCAAAACCCCCGACATCATAATACGTAATAACCTACGTAGAAACGTAATAATAAACCATTCATCCCTTTTTTCCGATCATTTTTTATACGGGAGGGAGTGAGACAACCCACATAATACAACTACCCTAATCCTTGGTAAATAATCGAAAGGGGTAGATATGATTCATATTAAAGTCTTCTTCATATATTGAACCGGATTTGCGCTGACTCGGTGAAACTATTACAAGGTGGGGCAAAAGTAATGTCATAATGTGAATGTGCCATAATTTTTGCAAATTGCGCCATATGTTATTGTGCTTTGACATTTATGTTGTAGACAGATAGGTAATTAGTTGGCAACAAGCTATGGAGCGATACACATCTGAAGAATGCGGAATTATTGTTACTGCTTATTTGACCAATTTCTCGTCTGTTGTTTTAACGCATTGTGAATTTCGTCATAATTTTCCACTTCGTCCTGCACCATGTGCGCAAACAATTAAGAGTTTGACTGAGCATCTTCCATTAAAATACCGGTAGAACCAGGACAGCACCACCTGATGCCTGTGCTCTAGAGATTCGTCGTCCGCCGGCTTACTGTTGATGATGTGCCCTTGATACTTTATTTCTTCTACTATTTTCAGAAGCTCGCCGTTCAGTTAAGAGGAAGCTACAAGCCAAAAATGTGCATATTCTTGGTTATACCTTATATTGTAGGTAATAGGCATTAAAATCGCTTGACAAACAGAGTCTAGAAACGTTCGATTTCAAGCGCAAAATTGGTTTTTATTTATTTTGTAAATAATTTTATAAGAAAGCAAAAAAACTTAATCTAGTGAAACTGTCACAGATAATCTTAGTTATAGAACTGTATTTTTTAAAGGGTGTTTCTTTTTCGCGTTCATAGATTTCCATTGGTATTTAACAATTATGTTTTTACTGAGAGTTTTTTTTATTTGTATTCTACTCAAGCGAACGAGATAAGAAAATCTTCAATTTTTCTAAAGCGTATTTTTTGGTATTCATAATGTACACCAATTCGCCTTAAATAGACTTTCCGTGAAAACAACAGACCGGAAATTGGTCAAATAAGCAGTAACAATAATTCCGCGTTCTTCAGGTGCGGATCGCTCCATTGCGTATTCTCAGCTTATTATCTATCTGTTTACAACTGTCAATGAACAATGACATTTGACGCCATTTGGAAAAATTATGGCACATTTATCTTATGAGATTTTGTTTTGCCCCACCTTATACAAGCTCTATGCTGAACCGGAGAACCGGCTGAATCGGCGGATCGGAGCACGATACCCTTCGTGATAATCCCTCATGATGGATGGTAATATCCTACGCTCTTTCTTGGGAATTGACAAAAATTGAGCGGATCGAGAGAATGTAAATTGGCCAATAATGGAATTATGTCATAAAATGCTACGTTTATCTTATTGTCTACGGCGGAATAAACGTAAATAATTATAGTTTTATTGTAAGGCTGTATTAATGCATTACAAAAAGAAATATATAAATTAAATGATTCTTTTTATTTTCAGTACATGAAATGAATTTATGTTGCCGTTCTCTCACTTGTTGTTGGTGTAATCACCATTTGGTCGGGGTTCGATAATAAACATTTATTTATTTTTGTATTTTTCAAACAGTATTATTATTTTTGTTGTTTGTTTTTGGGGTGTTATGCCGTGTTGCGCTAACTCCTTCTTTAGCCGACGTTTCGGACAGCGTTGCAGTGTCCATCATCAGGGCAGATCCGGTAGATCCGAAGATGTGCCCTGATCTGTGCCCTGATCTACCGGATCTGCCCTGATGATGGACACTGCAACGCCAACACAACTCCACCAACCAAACCAAATGCCGATCGGGTAGGACCAACATGATATCGTATATTAACAGCCACAATGTCATCCGATTACGTGATGCGTCCGCGTGTTGTTGAAAGAATTCATTGTTATCGAATATCGGAATCGGAAAGTGGGTTCATTTCAACTTCCGAGATTTGTATTTATATAAGCACTATGGGTACATAGCTTATCACATTTTAAACAAGTTTTTAATCTAACTTAACCTAAGCTAACCTGACAAAGTATTAAACCAAAGACCGGTCGGTGGCTGAGTTGACATCGCGTTTGGTTCCCACCCAGGCGTAGTGTGTTCAATTCCTTTGATGGCAAAGACCTCCATCACAATACAAGCAACATTTTCCGCTTACTGTGGTGGTAGTAGGAGATTTTCAAATATTGTCAAGTTATTCGTAACCCGGGAATGTTTGTCTTTCCTAAAAAAAAACAACATATTTTCGTAGTACAGGAAATAGGAAGACTAAAAATATCACACAATGATTTATAAATTATAATAAATTCCTTTAAAATATTAATAACAAGCTGTACCCCGCCACGCGTTGCTTTGGTACAGTCTTTCTGTGCAGATAGAGAAACAATAACGCGTCCTTTACGTCCAACAGATGGCGCGGTTTTAAAAAAAAAGCATCTACCACGTCACAAAAAAGCAGATTTTTACCTGTCACAGGTGACATCTATGTATATAATAACATACAAATATTCGAATGCAAAGTTGTGTCAAAATTTCAAAGCAATCGGTGAAGAATTTTCGGAGAGTTAAGATTTTGAGCAAACAAAACTATTTATTTATTTTATTTTATATTATAGAACCAAACAGTTCATGATTTACAGAGATGAAACAATATACAGGAATTATATACTTCATGTTGGGTACCTATGATATGTTTCCTTGTAATGTCTGCGAAGTGGTATGTTTATTCCTTAATTACCAGGTGACGTGTGTAGTATATAGGTGTGTGTGACGTGTGTAATGTAGGGTGAGTGTTTGTGTGCGTGAGTGTGTCTGTATGTATGCGCATTGAACAGTTGAACATATATGCTATGATAAGAACACTAAAAAACTATTTTTCACAACTTTCTCATTTTTTAGATCAGTCTAATCTTACTCGCATTCAAAAATATTCTAGTAAAACATAAACTCTAATTAATAACAGGTTTCGCGCGAGATTTGGACTAATGTTATTAATTATATATAATATACCCTGTACAAATCGCAAGTGTGCCCTACTGTCGAATATGGCAGCCATCTCTGGTCCGGAGCCCCTAAATACCTGAAAAAAAAACAATTGACTCTGTGCAGAAATGGGCGGTCCGTTTGATAGATTCCCCAATCTTAACAAACGGACTGCAATCTTTAGAGCACAGGCGTCAGGTAGGTATGCTGTCCTTGTTCTATCGGTATTACAATGGAAGATGCTCTGAGGAACTAGCGTCATTGATCTCTTCGGCACCGGTGCGTAGTCGGGATACACGCCAAACGCGCGCCCAACATTTATACACGGTTGACATTTGTCACATGAGAACGGGTCGCTTCTACGATTCGTTCTTAAGTTCAACAGCTCGGCTGTGGAACGAACTGCCGGCCTCTGTGTTTCCTCCCTCCTACAACATGGGACTCTTCAAAACCCATGTTCACTCCTTCCTCTCCACAAAAAGACCCTCCACACAGCATCCCCAAAGATGTCATAGGCCCTGAGGGAAATTATTTTCTTCAGGGTCTCCTGTGTGGAGTTAATATAAAAATAAATTAATTATCATTGAAAAATTTGAAGCAAATAATATACTGTGCACGTATATTTTTTAATCATCTCCGCCCAGGAATCCCCGAGGAAAGTGATTTCACTCAGTCAACAATCTGGGATCATTGTCTCCAGTAGTGACATATGAAGAGAGTCCTGCTGAAGAGGTCAAAAGGTCTCCCTTAACCGTTCTCTCCCGATCCAGCTATCTATCCATTTTTTTTTAATAAATTTAAAATAAATCAAATTTAATAATGTTACAATAATTATATGATTTTATTTATCCCCACCCATTTAAATTTCTATAATGTTCAAAAATGATTCATTAAGAATTGGAATAGCCAAAATATTTGGGAATCCAGTATAATGTTCAAAAATGATTCATTAAGAATTGGAATAGCCAAAATATTTGGGAATCCAGTATAATGTTCAAAAATGATTCATTAAGAATTGGAATAGCCAAAATATTTGGGAATCCAGTAGTGTTTGCACACCTGTTAAAATTAATGACCTAAGGGTTTTCTTAATTGTTGGTACTTGGGTGATTATGTTAAGGAATTATATTGTTTGGGTTTTTTGAAAATATTAAGCAGGGGAGAATTGATCATTTTTGTTTGATTATTAGGTAATTAGGGTTATGTTTGGATCATTAGTTCTTTTATTCATCTCTAATTGTTCTAGTAAATTAAATCTAAAACCCTTTCTTTCTATGTGTAAAGGTTTATGCTCGTTGTTGTCAAGCGGGACGTGGTTTTTCTCCAAGAGATGAGCTGCGAATTTTGAATCCATTTTATTATTTTTATAGCAACGCATATGTTCTTTGAATCTAGTTGAAAAGGCTCTCCCAGTCTGTCCAATATAAACGCATCACAGTCTATATGGTCGCATTTTAATTCATAATTGCCGCTATTTTTAAGTTCAGGGATTTTACTTTTAGAGTTTTTTAGGTAAGTTCCTATATTATTATTAGTTTTAAAAGCTATATTTAGACAACATTTTTAAATTTCTTTTGCTATTTTTAAAGATATTGGACCGAAAAATTCTAAACATGCAAATTTATCTAACTTATTATTACGTACCGGATATATTAAATTGATTTTATTTTTATATTTTTTCATTCTTATAATTTTGTCGATGTTATTTCCCTCGTAGCCGTTATTAACCGCGATTGTTTTGATTGTTTCTTTTTCTTTTTGATTTACTACTTAATAATTATTATAACATTATTAAATTTGATTTATTTTAAATTTATTTAAAAAAAAACCATGTATGTAAATGACACTTGTGTCATTAATTTCAAATCAGTAAATACATTATTAAGCTTTTTTTACTACATGTCAATTGTATTTCAAGCGCATAATAAAAGAATGTTCAAAGTACTTAAAGTGTTGTTTTTTTTATTTATTTATTTATTAGAAAGGCACAATTTTTATGTCTTAAATTTATACAAAAGCTAAGTAAAAATATAAACACAATACCCGCAGTTCTTACATCCTTGGTCCGAGGCAGTCAATATTTCCCATATAAAGAGGTATAAATTGTATCCTTTCATAGCGGGAGATAGCGGAAATTGAATTTTGCATGCATAAAAGTTCAACGAAGTTTACTATTATTTTATATATTATATTTATTTCAGCGCTAACAGCTTTTCTCGATGTGTTGATGAAATAGTGTCCATGTTTTACATTTTCAATATTTAAAAAGGTATTAACCGTTTTTATTTAAAAAAACTAAAATTCATGATATTCATCAAATCAAATAGACAGATAGCATTTTCAAGATTAAACGATTTTAATTTGTATTCCGTAATAACAGATTGAGTACGTAAAGATGCTGACAGATTACGCTTAAAAGCGTTTTTAAATAAATCCCTATTGCTCGCCATGCAATCCCATACAGACGTGTCACACATAAGAAATTATAAATACTTAATAATAAGATCTTTACCCAATAGAATGAAAAAGTGATTTTTCACAATAACGGTGATATACAAATCTGTTCCATGATAACTCAACACACTTTTAAAAAGTGATATAAAGTCATTAGAAACGATGAAATTTTTTTTTTTAACCTAACCTAACCTAACCTAACCTAACCTACTTAATCCAGTTAATAAAGTTTTTGTTTCATCACTTTCCATGACTTTGTAAAGATGTGATGAATTATCATTGTGATGATTTATCCGGTCACCGTACAAATCATAGATTTTTTTTCCGACTTTATATCCGGGTTACATCTTCCCCACAGGAAAATCTAAACCCTTCCACACAATTTTCCACAAATGATCATCTAGTCAATTCACTTTATGTAAGTGTATGATATAAGCATAATAAATACAAAACAATACATGAACAACACGTCAACTCACCAGAGATCAAATGCGAAATCAGAGGGTTCGGCTCGGTAGAACTCTTAACTGGACCTATAAATCCTACTGATCCCTCAATATAAATATTTAAAAAATCTTTCGTAACCCTACACGTATTTAAAATGACTAATATTTGCATTTTTATATATAAATTCTTTGACAAATCTAATACGCCTAAATTTTGTGTGAGAGAGCTAGGTATAATGCCAGTATCCGAAATAACAAATGGTAATATTTTTATAGTCTGAGAATGCCAAATTCTTTTAATCTAATTTCCTAAATCTGTGTATTTTTTTATTTTTTCAGAAACAGATTTTTGAATATTACAGGAATTTGGAATAGCGACATCAATGATATATGTTATTTTCTTAATTTTATTATTTTTTATGAATATTTCGCGTTCAAACGCGTTATTTTTTTAAATTATGTAATGTAATATCGGGTCTATTATGACTAATCGTTCGGTCTGTTTATATATTTTATAAGAATGAATTTGATTCGTATTCATAATATGGTACTATATTATGGCACGCAATCAAGTTATGTTTAAGTACCAAACTTTGGTGAATTATTTATAAAACTAGATTGTGACTAAATGTATACTCGGACGGCCGCGGCGCTAATACAGAACATCCCGATTTAATATGTTCTATAGTTTCCGGAAAAGCCAAACATTTTCTACATTAATCATCAATTTGATTTGTATCTTTGATTGTATATTTCCTATAATTTTTAGTATTAATGACTGTATCCTGAATGGCAAGCATAAATCCTTCTATTCCTGCGCTCAACTCTCCAATACTCAACCATTACTAATATTATTACAAGTAAATAAAAACATTTACTTGTTTTAAGTATACTGACACTCCCACCAAAAACTTCTATAAGTATATCTCTTTAACAGCTAGCAGATTGTATATGACTTTCAGATCCTTTAATGGTGAACAACTGTATAAATCTCAAGGGCACCTCTGGGCTGGAGCCCCACAATACTTGATTAAGCTTGAAGTTATTTTTCACAAAAATGGCGTTATGAAAATCACCCAAATGTCAAAGCAACTTGATTCTGTGCAATTGAGGGCGATCAGTCTAATTGACAATCCATTTTTAACAGACCAATTGCCATCTCTAATGCATAGACACAATTTGGGCATGCTGAGTATGTTCAACAGGTATTTTAATTGAGCCTGCTAGTTTGGAGCTATCAACATTGATCTCTGGTGCACCGGTGAAACTAGACGGACATGAGCGGATGTTTGATGTTGGGTTCACGAGAACGGGTATTTGCTCGTTTTGCGACTCGTTTTTGTTTAAGTCGGTTCGTATGTGAAACAAGATAACGGCATCTGTTTTTCCTCCTTCATATAATCTGGGCCACTTCAATACCCGCATTAATAAATCCGCCTCACTACCCTGCTCAACCGTGTAGTGACATAGCTCCCCTATCTTTAATATATCGAGAGCACGTGTTATTTTGCTAATCAATATCAGTATGTCAATATCATTATCAATATTTGTATGAACACGTGTTCGCTGATACTTTGTTAGAAACTCTGTCAATTCATTCGTTAAAGGTCTGCAGCCCCATTTTTAACACGAAATATTTGATCAGATTTTTAATAATCGCTCTTGTGAGGTGTCACATAAAAAAATAAAATGTATCCACGCTGGTCAATTATTGGGGAAATTTAAATTATCATACCGAAAAGTTTTAAGGACAGTCTAGTAATTAGTAAAGCAGGTAACGAAAAGCAATCTTATGAAATTATGGCCAATTTATGCATTCTGCAGACTGCAATCTAGTTCCCAAGTAATATCTAAAGAGAAAGTTCCCACGAATTTGTATAGAAACTTCATGTAGAATTATTGTAAATTCAGCTGAGAATTTTGTAGTAATGAGAAGATGTTTTCATGTGATTAATTTACTAATAAAATTCTGATAAAAGGAGTGGAAAAAATATAATTAATCATTGCTGGAATTATGGGTAACGGAGATAACTTACTGATAAAAAATATTGCTAATTTCTTAAGGCCCCGTAGTAAGCCTTCGAAGATGGTTTGAAATGGAGAAATGTAAATACTTATGTTAGAGGGAGCGCGTTAATATTGATAACAATAAGGCGAAAATGGTAAAAATATTTAATAAATCAAGACTCGTTTCAAATAGAACTAAAATCTCTCAACAAATGCTGTAGGTGCATTTAAAGATAAACTGTGATTTTTTCATGCCTATAGCATATTAAATAACATAAAAACGTGTTTTTAATAATTTTTGTAGCTTATTTTGAGATTTCTTTCTATCATAGCACATGTATAAATATTATCTTCAAGAATAAAGAGTTGACTTAAACTTGTGAAGAGTTAATGAGAAACTTGTCATAAATCGGTAGAAATTTTAAATTATTCGTAATCCGTTTAAAAAAGATTTGCAGGCCTTTAACTAATAATGAATTGGTAGTATCCTGAAAAACTTTTAGTAAAACAGCAATGTTTTGTCACGATGCCGGATCACGTTTTCATAAAAATCCTAACATTTTCGCATTTTTTTAAATAATATATTATTCAGACAAACGCAGGTGTAAAAACACGTGTTTCGATATTTTAAGAATATACTAAATTTTTACGAGGAAACGGCCTGCAGTTCCGTTAGTAAACGGATTACCAATAATTTGAAGAGATTCTTAATAAATCAGCAATATTCATTTTTCTCCGTAGTTGAGCGTGAATGCGATTTTTTTTATGTGATCCTTCAAGAATTTTCTTGGAGGCAGTAACTTTGGTATCACTTATTTTACAAGCAATAATTATTCGCCTGAAACACTTATCCACATTGAAATATCTCCTGATAAAAGATACATGACGCCAACGGGACTCGAACCCGTGTCCCTTCGATTTCCGGTCGACAGCTCTGACCACTGAGCTATGGCGGCTTATCTCTTATCCGCGAAATAATTCAATATATACTAGTGTTTCATTCAACAATTATTGCTTGTTACATTTTTTCACCTGAAAACAACCAACTTTATTTTATATGAGAAAGGCATTGTAAGTGCTAACTCTCTCACTAGATGGCGTCGAGACAAATTGTCTACATTTTTTAGGTGAAATACTAGAACTTGTCAAATATTAATTATTATTTTTTTGGTAAACTAATGTTTAAGACAAGATTTTTTTATGCATAGCACAAAGGGTAACAATTATTTTACAAGCAATAATTATTCGCCTGAAACACTCATCCACATTGAAAAATCTCCTGATAAAAGATATATGACGCCAACGGGACTCGAACCCGTGTCCCTTCGATTTCCGGTCGACAGCTCTGACCACTGAGCTATGGCGGCTTATCTCTTACCCGCGAAATAATTCAATATATACTAGTGTTTCATTCAACAATTACTGCTTGTTACATTTTTTCACCTGAAAACAACCAACTTTATTTTATATGAGAAAGATTTGGTATCACTGTTTTCTGGGATCGTTGCAAGTCTCCAGAAAAGAAAGTAAAGGGGCTTTCTGTATGTTATACCGTTTTGTTAAACTGGTATACTACTAAAATTTATGGGGTCACATCATATTTTTAATGTTTTTTATGTGAATACCGCGTTAACTTCCCAACTGCTTCCGATCGTTTGGGGCCAATAAGACCACGAAATTCCCAAGAGGAGAAGAAGATTGGAAAGCGGAAGGTAGAAAAGTAACTAGCTTTCAAATCTGATCACCAAACACGGCTAAAGTCATTTCAAGCGAGCTTTCAATTGCAGCCTACAACCAGACTTTAACACTGAAATAAGACAAGTTAATAATATAAAACTTACTTGCAAATGCCGGGATTTAAGCTCTCGACCACCGGAATCGTAGTCAAAGATTGTAACCACTCAAATAACGGATAATGAAAACCATATAATTTTTTGTTGTTTTTGTGAATACCGCACAAGAATCCCAGCTGCCCGGAGCTAATGGGACTACGGCATCCCCATTTTAAGTATGTAATGTTGCTGAAGGAAGTGAGGGAGGGAAGGAGATGGGATAGAGAAAGGATGCGAAGTACCTTGATATTCAAATCTCTTAATATAGTTAAAGCCATTTCAAGCAACGTGTCGATTATCAGAGCGATGCTTAAAATATCTACCATTTTCGTTTGTTGCGTACAATACACGTAACCTACTTTAACAAGTTAAGGCGATGCACTACGTCGTGTAATATTTTTAATTGAGCCGTTATCAATAACAACCCTTACGTATATGGCGATAAGGTTTAAATTCCCGCTTAACACCATCCGCCTGTTTTGATTTATGCAAGAAAAAAACATGGCCAAAAAGTGCCTTTTATTTTATTTTGTGGATGTTCGATCATTTTATAGATGACTTAATTTGCCACATTATACAATAAAGTCATAACCGAAAATGGGTTCGTTAGTAAGAGATTTTGAACTTTAAAGCAGTTTTCATAGGCCTTATACATTATTTTTTTCTAGGCTTATAAAAAGACTAGATCTAAAAAATACTCAATTAATTCAAAGGCCAAAATGTATTCTACTCGCAGTATTTAATTAAAGCATTTGAAACATTTTTAGGCGACCAAATTTTCAAACCAAAAACACATGATTTTGCATTACTACGTATGGCATCGCCATAAATGATTTAATAACTTAATATTACACACATCAAAATTTATGGACATGATTTTGTAATATTATGAAAATATTTCAATCAGTTTTGTGCGACGTGGGTACATTGAAATTGCTAATTATTACAAATTACATAATCACGTCGTCCCTACGTGCATGACCCAGATCTCCCTACCTTCACCACCCTCCGGTGGGGCAGGGCTGTGCCCCCGGGGTAATTAAAGTTGTTATTACTGGTGTAATTACCCCGTGTGACGTCACTCGGCACTCGGCCGGTCTCGGGATTATGGAGGGATAGTGTTATAACGTTACAAATTCAGGGTTGTCACAACATCTGTTTTTATTTTTGTACGAGACAATATACTGTCCGTACAATAACTGTAGATACGAAGGTAGCTGGGTACACCTGTCAGCGTTTTCAGTCTTGGTAGATGTTGCAGAGGTTTGTGGTGGGGTTTAAAGCCACGATCAGAGAGGAATTTATTTCCAGATCTGAGTTGACGAAAATAATTTATTACTGGCGAAAACTGAATTTAATACTAAAGTTATATTTTAATATGATACCTTTAACCAAGTCAGTTCAATCTACCAAAACCATCTCCCCCTGTCTCGTTTATTTATTTTATAAATAATTATACAAATTTTTATATTGGGTTTGAAGTTAAATATCTTTGGTTTGAACATTTCCCAAAGAGTAACAAATATATTTAGGTATAATTTTTCATTTTATTATGTTAGCATATAATTATTTCTTGGTGTTGATATTTATTCCGTAGTTATATTTTGCATCATTTTTCCGTAAATTGAGTCTGATGATATCACAATTAGTCACATTTGAATTTGTAATCATTGTTTGGTCAGAAATTCAATGGGAAATGCTGGGCTGTGATTGGTTGAAGACAGCGGCCATCATGGAATTCCATCCGGGGAGTAGTGGAGGGGGTTCTACGTAAATACTGAGTCGCTTCTCTAGCAGTGGTCATTTCGTGGGTTGGTGGCTCCGAGTGAGGTGGTGGATGGTTATTTTTAGATGTTTTTCAGGTTCTGCTATTATATTGCTATGTAATTATCTTGATTAATCACATATAGCACATTATTTGATTGAGTAATTATGATGTAAAGATTTCTAAATGTGTCGGCGACACGGTATCAAGCGGTTTCGGGGTTTGAGTGTTCTTGTGATTTTTGCATAAATATAAATTCTCTTGAAAAATTCTGGAGGTCTGGATACATATGATACAATTATTTTTAACAACGTGAATAAAGAAGAGTGTATGTGACGTACGAATCCTGTTAAAAATATCAAAAAAGCACAGCACTCTTGGTTATCAGATTTGGACAGGCCCGAAAAGCACTCCAACAGCTTTTCTGAACGGCAACCTTCAGAAAATAGAATAAGAAATACATTATCTAGGGAACATCATCAACAGTAAGCCGATGGACGATGAATCTCTAGAGCACAGGCAACAAGTGGTGCTGTCCTGGTTCTACCGGTATTTTAATGGAAGATGTTCCGTTGAACTAGAGCCATTGATCGCTTCGGCACCAGCTAATTTATTAAGAATCCCTTCAATTTATTCGAAATCTGGTTAAAGCGACACAAGACTAATAATGGGGGCTTGCTCGAGGCTCACATTTTAATTAATTCCGTCGAAGTCGCAACGATGATATATATAAATAAATACATATCAGTTTTTTTTAAAGCGTTCCGTACGGATGTAAGTAATTCATATTTAAGATTAATAAAAACAGTTATGTAATACGCTTTGAAAATTTTATAAAACGTTTTTCAACTGTAAAATTAGCGGTAAGTACCAGATTTCATTTTTTTAAACGATGATTTAGTTACTTCCCGAGGAATCCCTTTAGAAACATCTCCCACTTTAGTAATACGTTCGTCAGAAATAATTAAAATAAACCCCACGGAAAGATCAATTTTCTAGGCCTGCTGGGGAAAATTCGACCGTAGGTCCGTCCATTACGCTGGACCGTGTACTGAATATTGTTTGTACATGACTTCATCACTTATATCGTTAAAATTCCGACTTAATTTTAGAGAATTATCTCGGCTTAAAAACGGGATTGCAGGCCCTTAACTAATTAATTGATAGGTTTCCTGATAAACTTTTAGTAAAATACTAATACATTGTAACGTTGTCCGAACACGCGTTTATAAAAATCATTATATTTTTACATTTTGTCATCATATATTTATAACGCAAATGCAGGTACATAAATACGTGTTCCGATGTATTGAAAATTTGCTAAAAGTTTTCAGGATGCGGCCTGCAATCCCGTTTTTAACCGGAGTACCAATAATGTGAAGATATTATTAATAGATAAGCACAACACGTTTGACGTTTTTTGAAAAAAAAATTGTGTGCACCCTGGTTGGATGATGTTTTGTAATAATCACTTAACCCACTCTTGAAACTAGATATTGACTAAGGTCAAAGTTGACTAGTCAAATTAGTTTATTAGGTAATGAAAACATTTCATCTTGCTGAATTAAATACCACGATGTAATAGAGAGTGTTTTTTAAATCATCGTTCACATAGACCTGCTGGTACAACGCCATATACTACAACGCCACAACGTAAAACTAGTATAAACCTCAATAATCTCATTTCTGTAGCAGTCAGCTTTTTCATGCTTCTTCTTTAAATTCCATGCGTATTTTTTTGTGGACATCTCACAATGGCGGCCCTATCTGTGCAGTGTAAAGACAGAGTAGAGGCTGGGCAGCGTTGTGGGGCGGGTTAGGGTAGGGGTTGTTCGAAGGGATTTATTATTTCGGGTCTTGAAGATGCTCGGATTATATGGAGGAGGAAAATAGATCCTTGTATGTGCTTCAGGGTGTGATAAAAGTCAAAGATCCATTTCCCTTCTCCTCCCCTCTTTCACAACCTTAAAAAATTTATACCATATTTACGCCATAGTTTTATTTTTATGTGAATACCGCACAAGAGTACTAATTGCCCCGATCGCCTGGACCCAGTGAGACTATGGCATTTCCAGTTGGGGTATCTTGCGAGGCTGAAGGTAGAGAAGAGAGGAAGTAGTTGTCTGTTCAGATCTCGTCACCAAACACTGCAAAAGCCATTTAAAAATAACGTTTCTATTCTGAATATGAACTCTTACACCAGGGCGATACTGAGAGTATCTTTCACTCTGAATTGTGAAATATTGCAAATTAATCAAATAAAATTTACTTGCGCACGCCGGTATTCGACCCGCGACATCCGGATTGCTAATCGAGAGCCTTAGTCGTATAATTTGATGATTTTTATTTTAAATACTTTAAATTTTTACTAGACCCTCTATCTGTCGTGTAAATTATAAATAATTTTTTTCACAAATTCAATATTACTTTTGGCACAGAAAAACGCCCAAAACATACTTCTAACGGTTAATATCTCTTCAGTGTTACAGTGCTTGTATGGTCAATTCCATAACTGAAAATGACTTAGTTTCATCGTATAATCGCCAGTTTAATATAAGTGTGGGTTGGTTGACTTTCGCATAATTTTACTAGTTATGAACCAACGAAGTGTCGAGAGTCCTCTTCATAAAGATGCGCTAACAATTTCCTCATCCTAAGAGGCGTTTGCTCAAAGTTGGTTATTTTACAGCTCGCGTTAGGTCAACCTAGTTCCTGGTTACCCTAGATAGGGTATACACTATTTTGCAAAGTGGCGAACACAATCTGTCAGCTTAATTGAATCTGTTTTTTTTTTTTTTTTTTTTTTTTTTAATTAATTTACAGGGTTGCGAAAAAGTGTGATTTGTCTTTGTCTCATCTAAGTGAGAAAAGTTGATAATGTGTTTGTTTTTTTAGGTTGAGTCCCTGACATTTTCTCCATGTCATATTTGGAAATTTTGTGTTGATTGTAATTTTACCGTCAGAAAAATCATTTTTTTATTTAGTATATTTTAAAAAACAGTAAAAATCAGTAAACCTGAGAATTAATAAATAAATTAAAATAATAATCAACCCATTGTAAAATCTACCCGTTCTAATGCGAAAAGTTTCAACCGTTTACATATAAATATATTTTGTTGGCACGCATATTGCGTGTTTCCTGGACGAAGGAATGATGCTTGTAATTTGGAGCACCTTTCATTCATATACTGGTAGAAAAAACATAGCAATCTCACCGTTTATTTATGTGCTCTTATTGCACTCCGACTGTGAATATAAGGATTTTTTCTGAAGTACTTCATCTGAACACGTATAAAACCGAATCATTTCATTAGAATCGAACGCAATCGGAAACCGATATAATTGAATCCAAAGGTTCGATTCATTGACATATCGAGTACTGTAATGTAATTATTTTGTGTTAAGATAATTTCGATAGTTACCGAAAGGTTCCGACCTCATCCGAGGGCCGATAATAAACTTATTTATTTATATATTTCATAAAGTTATTGAAAACCATAGAACAATATGAAAAGAAAGGAAAAAAAATCAAGATTAAATAAGTTAACAAAAAAAAATAATACACAATAGTACAAAGTTATAGAAGAAACATAAACAAATAACCCTGTTTTGCAGTGATCTCATTGATATAAGCACTGCTAAATTGTTTTCGGTACAGTTTTTAATTTTAATGGAGGCATATTAAAACATCAGCTAACATTGCATACGAGTTACTAGTGGTACTACAAGTAATTACCTGTGTATATTTTAATTATAAACTGAATAATGTATCGTGTTTCTACTACTTCTCAGGCCTCAACCATAGTCGGAGTATTTACGGTTTGCAATAAAATCCAAATCCAAAATCTAAACACTGTTTTAGAAAGGTGGTGAAATATGTTCTCATATTTTATTATAAGAAATAAACATATATTTTTTGAAATATATTTTTTTTAATGCTAACTTAAAAAAATAATTAAAATCGCTCGATTCACGTTAAAGTGACTGATAAATATATAAAACCACACTTATTTAATTGAACAAAAATGTATTACAAACATTATCGTCACATTACTTTTTGTCGTCTCATATAAAAATAATTAACAAAAAAATCACATATGTTTATTTTTTAAATTGCGGTCGGTATTTTTGCTTTCATAAATGAACAAATTTTAATTTTTCTGTGGTTAATTTCTAATTTGAATATAAAGGGTGGTGTTTTTTCTTTCTAAAACCGTTTAGATCATATTTCTCACCACGAAACTAAGAAAGTTACAACGATTTCTGTGAGACCATATGTTCCAGAAAGCGAAAAAATAGCCTGAACTGTTAATACAATTTCAAAGGATTTTTATTGCCTAAGTTTTTATATATGTAATACAATACATATTTATACCTCGTTAATATTAATTACATATTATTTGGAAACTCTGATAACTTCACCAACTAACTACTTCAAATACCCAATCGATATTTAAAAATAATATAGTTTAAACCACGGATTACACAATTCTGAGAATTAGTAATATAACACTCGTTAACGTTGTATATCTATAGCATTATGTAACTATAATAACGCGTGGTGAAAGTTATATTTCACGTGTTATTGCTAAGTATGTAATCGTGTGTTTGTTTTAAGTTAGTTGCTAGTTTGTTTTCAAACAACAAGGCTTTCATGCGAAGTTCATAATATAATCTTTAGAATACTTCCTTAAATAAGTTAATTAATTGGTAATATGGTTTTAATTATTTTATAGCTAACACTTACATAATATTGTTAAAACTGTTCAAGTCACATTTTTTTGGGAATGTTACTTTTCAGTGGACTCATGAAAACAGTCTTCAAAGGACAACATGCTATTTTTTGCTGATTAAGGCATTAACAAAATTTATGTATGTAATTAGGGACAAGGCTCTCGACTAGTAATTCGAAGGTCGCGTGTTGAAATCCTGGCGTGCGAAAATAAATTTACTCTGATAAATTGGTGTTATTTTACATTTTATTAATTAAAAATAATATCTAGTATACTTGCAGAACTTTCAGAGTTTCGCAGAGTGTAAGATACTTTCAGTTTCACCCTGGTGTAAGACCACTATTCAGAATTGAAACGTTGCTTGAAATGGCTTTAGCCGTGTTTGGTGACAGGATCAGTACCCTCCACCACCTTCCTCTCTCTCATCTCCTTCAGCCTCACAACATAACCCAATTGGGGACGCCATAGTCTCACTGGCTCCAGACGGTTAGGAGCAGTTGGGACTGTTGTAGACTGGGCAATGAGCTTATAGATGTGATTCACTCTTTTATACTATGCTTTTGCAGTCGATATTTTTGAGTTGAATCTTGACACAGTCAAAACCAAATTAGTTCAACACTTATTAGTAAATAATGAGTAACAAAAAAATTATGAATTCTACGGTACATACAATCCTTACTTCATTTTTAAATTAAAATTTTTAAATTTTAATTAATATAAATTTCAATGTTCCTTTAACGTTTGTTTGATAATACGAGTAATATTGAATGTTATGCTATATTTTTAAATCTTTTTTTTATTAATGATATGTTTTCAATTTAATTTATAATCGTTATGTAAAAAGTCCGGTAGGGCTTTAATATTTAAATAAATAATTTATTTGTTCAAATTTTTAGGTTATTTTACTACCTCCGTGGTCGAGAGCTAAGTCTCTAGATCAGGGGTTCCCAACCCATGGCGCTCGCGGAACGATTCGTATGTGCCCGCCAATATTCGACAGTGAAATAATTTTTTCATAAACATTAATTAAAAATGTGAATTATTTTTATTTATTTGTTAAAGTTTTAATTTTTTGAGTGCCTAGGTTTATTAAATACGTTCGTATGTTTGCGATATTGTATGTATGGGTTCCTTTGCTGACAGTACTTGTCGCAACCTGTCTAGCGGCGAGCCAGACTGCACTCTTTACGCTAGCCTGAAACGGAGAGTTCTATTTGCACATCACTCTTTGTACGTACATGCAGAAAACCCGAAGTGAACGAACGCCACGAACTGAGCCTATGAACGCCGAAGGCGCCAAAACACATGGCACACGACTCTGCCAGCTCTGTCTGTCAGTGAAAGCAATAAGCATGGCCCCGACAGCCAAACTGACAACAGTCAAACGTGCTCGTACCGTCCCGATCGGTTCGGCGATCATCGGCTCAGTTCGGGTTTTCGGCGTGTACAAGGAGTGATGTGCAAATAGCATTCCCCACCTGGAGCCGCGTTGCTGTCATTTTTATTGCGATTGCTGCCCCGAGTTTGTCGATTAAAAATAGGTGGTGTCCACCACCCTACCGATATTTTAGAATGTGCTCTAGACTAAAAAAAGGTTGGGAACTCCTGCTTTAGATTATTAATTCAAAGGTCGCGGGATAAAATTTCGTAAATTAAATTATTTGATTATTTTAAGCTATTTCAAAATTTATTAATTTTATACAATATATAGTATTCTTGCGGCACCTTTAAGAGTGAAATATACTTTCAATGTCCCCTTGGTGTAAGACCACTATTCAGAATTCAAACGTTGCTTGAAATAGATTTGGCCGTATTTGGTGACTATATCTGAATAGCCATCCTATTCTCCCCCACCTTCCTCTCCCCATCTCCTTCACCTCCCCACTACCCACAGCCTCACAACATACCCTAAATGGGGTCCTGCATAACGAGTGTCGAACGCTCTGCCTCTAGACCGCGAGGAGAGGTATCTCGCACGACGAGAACCGCTTATACAACGTGTAATCCTCAATTATTGACTTGCCCCGCGCTTATTTTTATAACGGAGTTTGTATATGATATTATATTACGATACAAAATTCGCTTCCTTCAATCGATCGTTTCAAACAGAATTAGAAGGTTCGATCGCGAAAATTCTAAAAATAAATTACTCAATAAAAAATATAAATGTGCATTTTTGACAACAATCATGTAGATATCTTCTAATATGTATGCCTGACAAAGTCGCAGCACGAGAGCAATTTATCATTTTTCCTCGTATTAAAAAAATCACAAAAAGAAAAAAAAATAGTTAAAGCGGGGATCGAACCTAGGATCTTCACGACGACAGTCGGGCGCTCTGCCTCTAGACCGCGAAGGTGAGTTTGGAGAGTGACCTAAACTAGGTATATAATATTAGCTAGGCTCCTATAGCGAAATGATCCCCGTTTTTCGTGACGGTCATGAGTCGGTTTTACTCCGGTCCTCGAAAATGCATAACGCGCGTAAGGATTTTTCATTTCAAAAATACAATAAAGCTTGAAGATTTGTAATTGGTTTTTCGAATTTGTTAATATTCGTTTTTCACGTCTCCTGTAAAGTTTTTCATTTTGTGGCTTGAAGGGTTTTACCAAAAAATAGTCGATATGTAAATTTTTTTCTTATCTGGGTTATGACGATTTTATAAATCTAATTGAATAGCATGGAAATAGTATCATCAATATTGTGACATTTGGTACAGTAATAATAAAATTTGCTTCTGTATTATACAAAGCATGATACAATATACGTCCCATTGGTATACGTCACGATCAGTAACGTGTACAGGGCTTTTAATCGGGGTAAGGAGTACCTATGAAAACGTCTTTTAAAACAATTTAAAAAAAAGTGTGAATGAGGATCAAACCTTACTGCCCAGGAATTGGAGTCTAAAATTCTATCAACCTCGCCAGTAATGTCAATTGCAGTAATGTTATCCGATTATAAAGAAATGAGTATACGTCCGCTTGTGTGGACGTGATTGTCACCAAAAGTTGATCGAATTCATTGTCATCAACAACAAGTTTCAGCTTGATCAGATTCGGGAAGTGTGTTAATTTCCGCTTTCAAAATTTGCATTCATTCATTTCCGAAAACCAACGTAAAATTCAAATAGTTTGAAAAAACTCACCATTCCTTTGTTCAAGTTACCGATGAGAATGGCTGGGCTGCTTGCTGGTTATATATCCTAATTACCTCTCGATTTATGCATAAAATCCAATTACTAGATATATAATGTATATAAAGTGAAGACCCATATTTTTTTCCTCTAAATTAACAATATTTGGTCGGGCATTTTACCGCCAAGTTGGGGGCAGAGCGCGGGTGTTTTTTTAAATTTTAGCGCCAAAATGAGACTTTCTGCAAAATATTCATATCTTATGATCTATTTGATATTTTTCGATGAAACTTTCAGTGTTTTACTTTAAAAAGATGTCTTTATTTATTTACTTGGCAATGTATGTGTAATTCCTTTTTTATGAACAAAAACTTTCTACTTTCTTAGGAATCATAGAAAAAAAAGTATTTCACAATCGAAATTAAATTTCGAAATTTATTCATACAAAATAACAAGATTATTTAGAAATTTTCAATACATATAAAAAAAACTATAATCTAATAGTGATCAATGTGTGATAGTGTTCGAAACATTTTTTTTTTATGCAGGGGCACATTGCAAAACTAGCACATGTACCGCATTTCACTGCGTAGTTTGTGAACGGAACATACGCGAAGGTGATTTTATTTTTTTGTTGTGTTTCAAACTCATTGTATTGACAGGTAGATAGATCGGGTACCGCCGACAATAGAAAACACATGACCCCGCACCCATTTAAAACCCCTTGTTTACAAGTTTCCCGCTCCTTACCGCTTTGCGCAACAAAAAGAGTAAACTCGTCTTCCGCATCTTACTGTAAAAAGGCGTATGACGAGTTTTCTCGTTTCCCGCAAAGAATGTTTTAACAGACGATATTATGAAAAAAAACCAAAATATTATATAAATTATTTTGTTAGAATGTAGAAATTTAGAGGAACCAACAGATGTCACTGATTAAACTGTTATTATTATCTAATGATAATAAAAATAATGATTTAATAACTTGTAAACTGCCGTTTTTCTGAAAATTCACCCCAAAGGCGCTACTTTTAGCAGTGACGTTATATTTGTACCCAAAGGAACGGACTTTTTCGGCACAAACAAACGAATAGTCCCTTGAATGCGCATGCACGCACATGTATTTTTGTGTAGAATACAGTCAGCACTTGAATATGACGTATATAAGTCAGTTTGCGTACTTAGTTTCTGCACTTGACACCTTATATTACATAAATCGGGCAAATTTTTGAAAATGTAAATCGATTTCTTGCATCATTTTATAAATTTCAATATGATTCATATTTTTGAGTGAGTAAGGTAGGGTAGGCAGTGTTTATGTACCTATATGAAATGTACGCTTCTTGTCACGATGATGCACGTATGATTTCTGACTGGGATATGGGCTATATGTATTAAATTCCTTGCTTCCGAACATAATTTTTCTAAAAGTGTGATTTACAATACTGATCAGGAAAAAAATTGTTATGGTCAATTTACAAAAGACATTTCAACTTGCAGGCTCCCCCAGACAGGCCAACGAGTTTTTATCTACTCCAAAGTGATTAGTTTTCTTTAATATCTATTCTAAAAATTAGCTCTTCGGTGTGCTAATTTGTCTTAGTATTTGTAATGTTTTGAATTACTAGTAGTTATATTCTTACTTGAATATATTGATTATGTCTTCAATAATTTCTTGACTATAAGTTATTGTTCGCCTCTTTGGAAGCGATGAAAATAGAATGAGCTGCCGACCAAAGATCGGCTATCCTCGGGTCCCGTCGGAACCATTCGGAACCCTACAGCGCAAGCGCAGTCCATCCGTACAATCACTGCCATCTGTGAGTAATTATCAGAACTATCTCAATAACAAGATATTAATAACAAAATTGCAGAATTCATGAACTTTAGATAAGTAATAATGAATGTAATTAATTGTAGATACTTAGAGTATTGCTAGTAAGCTAAAGTTAATAAATACCGTATTTGGCGAATTAGATTTGATCAAAGAAAAATGGTAAACAGACGATGACGTCGATGACTCACCTGAATTTGTATCATTTGCTATTGTGGTGTTTGTCAACAGATTTTCTTCATCTGCCATGTTAGGATACACGCAGCGGTAGGTTCTATGGTGGATTTCCCGTGCAAAGTTGGCGGCTGTCGATGCGGGAAAGAACAGCGTTCCATTGTTGAAAACATATCTGAAAAATAAAATTAAGTTCATCCTTTGGTTAATGTAATTTTTTATTTATTTATTAGGATATGTTGTTTCACAGAATTTGAATAATTCATCAAATTTCAAAGTTGATTTTCAAGTTCTGTAAAGGTTCTATTCGTGTTCTGTTATTATCCTTATCATTGAATCCCGTATGACTCCAGGACCGAGCATCGAGGAGCGCTGGAGAGAGATTTTGGACCCCCATAATTGAAACCCTCTCGAACCGCACTAATAAAAACCAAGGTTAAAGGGAGAAGACAAACAACCCTGAAAATGTTCTTATCATGAAATCCCGACAGCATCAAGCATCGCAGTGCACTGGAGAATGTTGTTGGCCCCGTCAATCTCATGCTTAACGCCTTTTCTTGGTGTTGTTCTTATTATTGTAATATTATTGTGTATATTTTATGGGATGTGTGGGATTGCACAAACCTCCAAACATTCCGGAATAAACTCGTTATTATTATTATTATATATCATTATTGACCAATTATTTCACAAAATTCAAATAATAACAGAACTTGAATAGAACTTTTACGGAACTTAGAAATTTAATGAATTGTTCAAATTCTGTGAAACAACCTATCCTTACTCCACTCAAGAGGCTATGATGAAATTAATTTCCCTCAGGGCCTTTTTTTTATGGGAACAAGATTTGGACATGGGTCTTGAAGAACCAGTGTCGAAGGGATCAACGACACTAGTTCTCCAAGCATCTTCCATCGAGATTCCCGTAGCACAACTCAACATGTTATTTTTATTTGTATGAGATACAATAATTTACATATTTTAAAAGATTATTCGATAATGTGGGCCTCACTGGGTGCATTACCCGTGCTGAGGCCTCCATTGCAATACATGTTGTTGCCCGTTTCTACAAAGGGTTAAGGTATTTTGGGACTGCATAACTCCAGAACAGTGGGGAGCGCTTGTGATTTGTATTATATAAAAGTATGCGTTTAATAAATGAATATAACGTAGCTCGCCGATGAAGTATGAATCAGTCAAAAATCACGTTAGTTCAGAGCACTTCATTGGCTAGGAAGAAGTCCTGGGGTCAATTTCAAGATGCGACTGAATAGTTTTCTGTTTCACATTTTTGGTTTCAGAGTCTTTGTTTATTGTCTTCAATGCATAAATAATAATACGTCCATACAAATAGAGGCAATTTCCGTATGTATGTGACCTGTAGACTCAAAACTACTGGACGGATTTGGCTGAAAATATAAAAGTTTGTCCTTAATAGTGCCAGGAGTGTTAGGAGGAGTAAAATAATTATTTGTGATAAAATGAGGGGTTCGAGATGAGCAAAAAAAGAAGAATGTGTGACGTGGAAGTGAATGGTAGAAGAAGTTGGGGACGCCAGAGAAAGACATGGCACGACCAAGTAAATCAATTACTAACGTATTTGTGACAAAATGATGCGTACGCGATGAACGAAAAAAAGGAAAATTTCTGATGCGGAAAAGAATGGTAGATTAAGTCGGAGACTCCCGAAGAAAACATGGCACGACCAAGTAAATCAAATACTTATGTGTGTTTATAGAATTTTATAGTTCGGATATCTACATGACTGGTAAGATTGCACAAGAACATGCGAATGCTACCAAAATCAAATGTGACCTTTTTTATTTTGTCATTAATCAGAATTTTAATGCAATGTACTAACACCACAAATTAGTTATTTTTTCGAAAACCGAAAAACATCATTACCAACGGTTTTCCTAAAAATATTATTTTTTCGCTAATTAATTGGATACTGATAACAGACAAAATAAATCCCCGCAGCCTTATTTTTCGAGGAATATTTTTATAAGAAAAGAATCTGATTAATGGTGAAAAAAAAATGATCATAATTTCACTAATTAGGAACGGCCTGTAATAAAAAATGGAATTTCAAAACAATAATTATTATTTCACAAACTATGAATACTGCTAAAAATGTGTGAATACTTTATTTATAGTTTAATTTTTAGATTATTGTTTTTGTACTAAAAATATGTCGTTTTAATATTTTCATAAATAATCATTGATTTCAAAAACGATCTACAAGCGCAAATTCCGAAACAGTTCCAACTGGCTACAACGTCATTATGACATAGAAACCGCCAATGTCAGATAAGACGGCTGTCACCGACGTCGCCCGACGTCGCGTCGTGACGTCAACGCCGCTGAATTCACGAATAAAAGGCAAATTGAAAATGACACATTTTAAATCGTTATGAAAAATTTATTCGTCAAAATTTTGTAATTTTTTTTAACAGAACATAAAATAATTTAAAAAACCTATTATTAGATATTAACACAGACATAGGAATTAATAGACGAGAAGATAATGGCGAGGGGTAAAATCAACTGTTGAAGAACGAAGGGAGTAAGGCTGACTGTGATTCGTCAATAAATCAATCTGACAGTAAATAGGCATTTCGCATTATAATATCACCATTTAGTTCTTACAAGTAAAATCTGCTTTTGAATGAATAGACATTTCATGGGAGCGCAAATTACTCGCCACGTTATGAACTAATTTGCGAAGTCCAAATTCGGCAAAGTAAGGCAGCTTCTATTTTCAGAGTCGTAGTTAGTTTCAGAGTATTTAGTTAAGACACTTTTACAAATGTCTCATAATTTACTTACCCCAGTAAACAACGATGAGCACACTTGAGAATCGCTACATTGTGATGTGATAGTATATGTTTCTAAAACTGATCCATATAATACGGTGTGAATAAGCTTAAAATAAAGTAAAATAATGCTTACTTATGGAATGTAATACGACAATTGGGTTTATTCTCTTTTTCACATCTATTTTTACAAGTTTTCATATCACAAGTTAAAATTTTGCCGTGTTATTTCGTAAAATGAACCGATGATGCCTCGACCATAGTTCGCACAAGAATGATGACGTCACGTTTTCAAATTTCACTTGAGGCCATATGCGAGCCCAGCCGGCTCAATGGAACCGGTATGGGGAGTGGGGATAATACGCTTTTAATCACTTAGGGCAGGTCTACTAATATTCATATGTCTATGGATATTAATGTCGTGAAATCATCAATGAATCTATCTATCTACATCTTATGTTATACAAAGAAAAGTGATGTTGGTTTGTTTTTTTTTTATAAAAGTCTACAGTTTTATTTATTAGACTACATCTGAATAACCAGGTGCTTTCCCACCTTTCTCTTTCTATCTCCTTCCTCTCCCCACAATCTTCAACCTCACAACATTCCCCAAATTGGGGATGCTATAGTCTTACTGGCTACAGACGGTTGGGAGTTATTTAGACTCTAGTACACACATAAATTTAAAAAAAAGTTTGGCTCTCTGATCAAAATAAGAGCCATATCGCTGTCTGCTTCCAAATCTGCTTCGAAATCTGGTTCCGAAAAACTGTTTGAAAATCTCGGTGACATTATATGAATAAGAATTGATAATCCAGGGGAAGATTGATGGAAGAGAAAGCAAACAAAGGTGGCATACATGATTACAGTTCCCAATGTCCCTATCACTGAAAACTAAAACCTTATATCTAATTTATTTAATCTAAACACTCCTTTAGTTTTATCTAAACACTCCTGGAACTAATAAGGACAAATAAGACTTTGATATTTTCATAGAAATCACATGAATAGTACAGGATTGTGTTAACTGACAGTCAATGTGTTTTCTCTTTAATTTACAATTTTAGTTTTTATTTTTTTTTTGTTTTGTTTTTACAGTATACAGCCTGCAGGGTGTATATTGACCTGATGATAGCCGACTTCTAATATCCTAATTCCAATTCCATTTTTATGCAATATTTTAGCTACCGAGGATTTGTAGAAAGAGTGATTAGTTTTTATTAAATGATTGGCGAATTCAGAAAAAGAATTATTGTTTAAGCATCTAGGATGTTCTTTTATTCTTATGTTGAAATTCTGGGCTGTTTTTCCTATATAAAAAGCGGAACAATAATTAAAATTAAGTTTATACATGTCTACATTATATATGCTAAGATTGCAATTATTGTATTAATCAAATATTTATCTAGATTAGTATTTTTGTAAAAGGCGGGGTTTATTTCACGTGGGAAATTTTTAAACGCGTACAGAAAAAAGTTATTTGTAAAAAGGATTATACGCCATTGGAATTTGTGATTAGTTTTAATTTTATTAGAGTTGGAAGATTTGTTAAATAATATGCTTTTGGATTCAATTTTTTACTAATAATTTTTTCAACTAGTTTAGCCTCATGCAGGTTATTTAAAGCTATTAGCCTAATTTTTTGTAAAAATAATAATTATTCAACGGTACGGTAATCAATCGATGTATCATGGAGTGAAAAGCTGAATGTTTATGTGATATAGAAAGTTTATGAATGGTGGTATAAGTATATAATGTAGGTTTACGATAGGTATTAAAAACATTTTTTTTCCCACCGATAGTTAATGTTAGATCTAAAAAACTCGAGGTAGAGTTGGTACCTATTTCTAAAATGAATTGAATTTAATTAAATTGAAGTCCTCCACAACACAGGTGAACTCCTAGCGTGGAGGACAATATACTATACCATTGTAATACAAATATATCGAAGAATAAAAAATAAAAAAAATTGTTTGTGAAAGGAATTCATTATATTTAAAAAAGAGTTTGATTGTCTTTCGGTACCTGTCCAAATACAAAAAAAAACGTTGTTTAGGTAAGTGTCAGTAAATGTATAGTGACAGGCGAAAAATAAACGACTTAACTTTTTTATTCAAGATTCTAAACTCTAAATTCGACTGTTGCGAACTTCTGCAACTCATAAACTTACGAATACCTACAATAACAACACGACAAAATACACTATTCCAATGCAACACACATAAGCGCAATTACATTGCGAACTCCCCAATACAACGGTTTCACACTATGGGAAACCAATACTTAGGTGATGTCGATATATTTAATATTAACTTTGCGAATTTTGTGGATTACGTAAAAGACTTATTACACTATTCCTAAATGGAAGTTATATTTTTGTAAGCCATTCAAATCGCTGTATTTTTTAATTTATGTTCTTTTATTTTTAATATTTCTTTCTCATGTTTCAAAACTGTTATTAAAATTATACCACCTACATGTAAAAGCCCTCTAGGCGTTAAATAAATGAATAAATAAATAAAGTGTGAATTATTAAATAAATTAAGGGTTTAGCTTTCAGTGGTAGGGACATTGGAAAATAAATTGACTACACCAAACGATATTAAGTTACGGTTACTGGGAAGAACGAGAGCCTTAAATTCATCAAGTAATGCTAATGAGTTTTCAATAGTACATTTAGGAGAAAACATATTGGCTGTCAGTCAACGCAATCCTATACTATTCATGTGATTCGGTGAAAATATCAAAGTTAGTTCTTATTAGTTCCAGGAGTGTTTAGAGAGGGGTTTGTATTGTAAAAGAAGTCGGGGACCCTCAATAAAGACTTAACAAATTATCTCTGCAGTCGACAAAATGCAGGTTTTTAACAGTAACGATGTGGATTTCATGATACTACATGATGTGAATGGTATAGAAAGCCGATGATGCCTGAGGAAGATTTGAATCAAATAATTACTTGTGGTACAATGAGACGTAAGTGATGAACGAATAAAGAGGATTAAAAATAATTTATGTTTGACTTGGAAGTGAATGGTGAAAGAGATCAAGGACGCTTAAGGAAGAGATGGCACGATCAAGTGAAACACAATCTTAACACAATTCATGCGTTGGATTTCACAAAGCTCTCCACCTTCCGGGACAAACACATCATTTTTATTATTGCAATATATTAATATTATACCACTTTAAAAATGTACTAAGTTAGTTTAGAATTCAACTTAAAAACTTTACTACAAGCCATTTATGAGTCCCCGAGCAACGCCAAGTACACGTCATCTAGTTTCTTAAATTAATATCTTTAAAAAAATAAAAATTTTAATAATGCAGCACAGTACAAAAAAAAATATTTATCGATTAAGGAAAAATGTAAAAAATGAAAAGGGAATCTAACTGTAGATTTTTTGCAGGTGAAAAAAGTGACACCGTGGAATTGCATTTTCGCTCTGAAACAGGGATAAAAAAAGGCTCTATTCTGTCAGCCTTCCTTTCTTTATTTTTCTATCATTTTCACTTCACTTCACAGGTTCTATTACACTTTGCTGGAAAAATCAGAGGGGGTTTTCATCCCTTAGGAAATACACCGTGGGAAAACAAACATAACATAATAATGTATGTTCTTATTAAACATTGTACACACGTTGTTATTTTGTCGGTTTCAGCAGAAAATACAGTTTATTTGGCTTGAGTAAAATATTGTACAATTTACTGTTTAAACAAATTCAATTTATTGATGGTCCATATGAAGCCCGCACAACGCTCTGAGCCGCTCCCAACTATCAAAACGGCAAAATAAAGTGCACGGACCTTTCCATCAATATTCAAGTATTTATGAACTTACTTGCTAGTTGGAAGCTTTGTACATGCGTCCTGTAGACGGAGCCACCGATTGATGCTGCACACGAAGAAGAATGAGTATTGCTGATTTATTAAAATCCTGTTAAAAAATGATCGCAGGCGATTTCCTAATACACTACAGTACTTTCATAATATTCACTTTTATTTATTTCACGTGTTCATGCAGCTGCGTTTATCCTGTTATTATATAATGAAGAAATGATAAAATATTAGAACAACTTTTTATAAACACGTGTTCCGACATCGCCATAAAACTTGGTTTAAATTCTAAATGCGACCGTATTTATTCTTATTTTTCTGTTTCAAATTATCATTTTAACAATCAGTAATATTGAATTCAATAATTAAAGATTTTTAATACATTAACAATATTTTACATCAGTATGTTTTGCCTGTGCAATATAGAAAACGCGATATATTTATTATTATTACTTGCACGTTGTGTAAAGTTATTAAGTTTTTTAAAGAAGATATTTCTTTGCATAAATTTTGAACATGACGTTCAAAATAAAAGGAAAATTAATGAAAATACTGATTTCGAAAAAACTGCTTGTAAATAAATAAATATGATCTTTTCTGTCTCTATGCTAGCATTTTTGTCAAAGATCTCAAAAAAGGCTTGACCTGGGTCACTCGCAAAAATTACTAAGGATTTTTAAAACAACCCGAGCACGATATCATGAAATATAAAATGGAGTTTTAGAGAAAAAGGTACCATAACAAAATATGAATAAATTGATTGCTTTTCCTCCTTTTTCTATTGTTTTGCCGTCACTAGATTTCCCAAAGGCAAAGGATAAGCTTCAAGGCCTAGTGGTTAAGAATTTGAATCAAGAGCCAGCGGCTTTTCTTGAAAGATTTATAATCTTACCACCACAATATATATATATATATTTTATTTTTAATATTATTAACTATGCTCGGGAGGCATTCAAATGTCTCTCTTGACTTATATAATTTTTGTGGATGCTTTATGTTCACGTTGTGAGGTGGGTCAAGGAAGGATTTATATCTCTGATGGGAAGGTAGGGGTCTTCAACTGTCTTGATATTATGCTACTTTTATTTATTTGGCTTTTTTTATCACTTCATTGAATATATATTATACAGGTATTATTCGCACAATAAATAATTGAAATAAGCCGAAGAAGAGCAAGGCAGTTTGTTCAATTAGGTTTGTTGTTCTGATTCCCAAAATAAATTCTACCAAGGCTTGTTTATATTTAGTGACAGACGTGTAGTGGTTCGCTACTACTCGAGTCAAGTAATACTTAGTACTCAGTGCCATGCGCTAAGATACCTAGGCCGTCATAGAACATACTGGAAATTTCGGCCATTGCTCAGCGTTACGGGTGGCAATATTTGTAGCCATAGCAACTAGAATGTTCTGGAACGTTCTTGGGTGCGACTTGAATTGTATTGACATCTTAAATAAGCGACAGCAGGAAAGTTCTCAGTCAGTTTACTACGCGCTACGTTTTAACGCACTAATCAAAATGTTTTCTCCTTTGGCGCCGTGATTACTTAAATAATCTTTACTGTAATAAATCTATTATAAAATATTACATGACTTACTTTCAACACCGAACACATCTCCAACCTTCGGAACAGATGCGTTAAATATGTCAATAACATTCTAATAATCACTACATGAATTCTGTATACGGCGAACGGGCGTATACAACTGTGATTCCGTGTTGAAGTTATTGCAATAATACGGTTGTTATTGCCTCAATGTATTTCCTTATACACTTCTTAACAAACTATCAGTAAAGCTTGAATATGTTGTGAGGAAGACAGAACAGGTTTTCTTCAAAATAATTATATTTTCGCATCTTCTCGATTATATTTATTCGGGCAAGGCCAATTGCGTGAACACGTGTTCAGATGTATTCAGAATGACTAATATTTTACTAGAAAATAGTCGTGCAGTCACATTTGTTACAGAAACTTGATAAAAAAGTCCTACTCTTTTTCTACGTGTACTATCCCGTGATTTTTCATGGGTTTGTGGTAGATCCTAGTATAGTTACTTTGTACCCTGATGAAAACCATCAATTTTAAAACACGTTGATAATTTTTACTATATTGTTAACGAACGTACTTGACTTAATTTAACCAGTGATTTCTAACATTATCTTGAGCAAAAAATGTTCGTAAAATTTTGGTATCCGGTGACTTTTTTTGATGTAGGTATTTTTTTGCTATTCAAAAACATAGAGAATCAGTAGGAATTGGAAAGCTAGGATTACTCCGGATTACTCCGCTGAGTAAAAATGTGGAAGAAAATTGATTTAAAAAAATAAAAATTGAATAATAAACATCAAAAAAGGCACCGGAGACCAAAATTTCATTTGCATTTTTTACTCCAAATAATGTTGGGAATCACTGGTTAAAGTAAGTCAAGTAGGTCTCTTAACCCACTGTTTAGTGTTTAAGAACGAGTTTGTATTTTCATGACCTTAATTATATTGCACACAACTTCTCTAAAAATGGGAACTGAGTTAGATTTAAGAAACTTAAAATGTTTTATTTATTTATTATTATTTGAATGCCATCCAAGTTGTGTGGGCAAAAGAATTAAACAAAAAAGGAACGCATCTTTCCCACATTCATAGCTCTATTGATAGCCTATAAATAATAACTAATCACACTGGTGCTGGAAGCGTGTAACTTACAAAATAATGGTAACTTTGAACAGACGAATTCCCAACATGGGGCGAGATGGATCGTTGTGCGTAAAGTTGGGGTTGGAGTTGGGGAGTTGCGAGGTGGTGGTCTCAGAAGGTTCGGCTAATTGGAAAGGAAGTTGATGTATTGTGTATTGATTTGAGATGGGGATGATGTGGAAATCGAAGGCCGAACTGCCGAAACTTTCATATTATCGGTTCAATGAAAATGGGATGTTTATTATGGATTTTCGGCAATTATTAATACGGAATTTTTCCCATTTGAACTATGTTCAAATTGCGATCAAAGATAAGAAAAAAACGAGAAAGATATACCTCATTAATATAAGCTTTTTTCTACTTTTTTATTTGAAAGGTTGACTACCTGTATGGTACAGCAAATTTAGGTACAGCAAAAGATAATTGTTCAGGTTACCTAATCATTATATTATTAGTAGTTGTGTGAACAGAGTAGAGTAAACCTCTCGTCTATAAAAATAAAAATATAATTATTTTTTCTTTGAAATCATATAAGCTATTATATTATTTGTCCAAAGAAACGTCACAATCTCAATGAGAATTATTTTTCTAAAGTTTCTTCAGGCAGGTAGGTACCTCTCATAATATTGACCATTCCGCTTTGACAGCTCGTGGAAGAATTCACGTTCATGCCGCTATCTTGAACGTAGGTACAAACAAATTACCAGACAGGCGAAATGCAAAACGTTCAAGTCAAACCAGGACTTTGCTATGCTCAGATAAATATATTATATAACTAGCTGTACCGCACCATGCATCGCTATGACTCAGTCTGTCTATGCAGATAGAGAAAAAAATCTGCGTGTTGCTTTTACGTTCAACAGATGGCGATGTGTTTTTTTTATCTGGACCCTGACCCAGAGGTTTTCACCTTATTTACTGTCCTATTATTCTCGACAGCTAACGCCATCTATGGGCAACCTAACCTAATATACTAATCTAGTGCCATCCATAAGTGAGCCCATATACTAATACCAAGGATATAAAGTAGCTTGTTTCCTTTGCAACATTCACTGGTGTCGTCATTAGGTCTCCTGGTTTCATAATATGGCTTCTCAGGTGTCTGAGTCTATTGGTGTTTCTATGGAAAATTTATCAATAGTTGCATGTTTTCTAAGATTGCACAGTGCAGTGTGTTTTACAAGTTTGAGTCTAAACTGACGAGACATTGTCGACCCGATCTTTAACTACGTTTCTCTAATGAAATGTACGTCACCAATAACAGATGTACAACAAATATATGCTAAACATATTTTTTGAAACTATTTAAAAGTACTATAATAACACGTATTCATCAAACAAGGTCAAATCACAATGATATAATAGAAATATTCCAGGTCATAAAACCACATTTGGACAAAGAAATTATACTTATTATGCGACGAAACTCCACAACATCTCCCTCCCCCTGATATAAAGCGAATAGAAAATTAGAATGATTACAAATCAAGGATAAAATCTGGCTGAAAGAGATTAATGAAAAAGCTCTGAAAAAAAAACATTAAAAACGACATAGAAAACTAATAAAACAGAAATGAATAACTTTAGTCCGTCTCAGCACAGTTCACCCTAGTGAGGAGGACTAAGAAATATAATTTACTATACATATATTTAATTTCATATTTTGTTATGAACAATGTTTAAATAGTCGCTACAATAAAAAAAATAAAGACAATTAAAAATACACTACAATAAAAAATAAAAAATAAAGATAGGTTTATCTACAAAGACGCTGTCTGGATTGCATTTAGTTCGGGTTGAATCTTGCGATCATACATAAAAGATAGTTGCCAATAAAAATGTGCGGTGAAAAAATGAAGACAATGTTAGTAGTTCTTATTCGAAGTATGATACAGTTAAAAGTGACCGAGGGGAATAGGGTCCCATTAGCTCAGTTGGTAGAGCACTGTCACGGAAAGACAAGGGTCCTGGGTTCGAGTCCCATATGTGACCGTTTCCTTTTCTGATTTTTCTGTTTCAAATTTTCGTTTAGAAATCACTAATATTGTCTTCAATATTTAAATATTACAATTTGAGGTTTTACTCAATAAAGTTATTCCGAAAAATAAATATTCATTCTAGACTTGCAGAAAAGTCAACAGATGTCGCACATTAAAAATAAAAAATAAAGATAGGTTTATCTACAAAGACGCTGTCTGGATTGCATTTAGTTCGGGTTGAATCTTGCGATCATACATAAAAGATAGTTGCCAGTAAAAATGTGCGGTGAAAAAATGAAGACAATGTTAGTAGTTCTTATTCGAAGTATGATACAGTTAAAAGTGACCGAGGGGAATAGGGTCCCATTAGCTCAGTTGGTAGAGCACTGTCACGGAAAGACAAGGGTCCTGGGTTCGAGTCCCAGATGTGACCGTTTCCTTTTCTGATTTTTCTGCTTCAGATTTTCGTTTAGAAATCACTAATATTGTCTTCAATATTTAAAAAAAAATTAATTCGTAGAAAATCACGAAAAAATATAATTTTCAGCAAAAAATTGTTTTCAACAATCGATCATAATATAATTCAATGAGAACTGCCGAATTTCTTGCAATTCCTACTCCGAAACAGAATTCCCTTTAGATGTATCGATCAACCCGAAACATCGCAGAGAAATTGGTTCCTTCTGCCTTATGCTTATCAGTTACTTCTTAGATTTTTATGAAAACCAGAGCCGTAAACAAGATTTATGGATGTCACATATTATATGGATGAGATCATCCCCCTAATAAATTTATCAACAAATAAAATACGATAATATAAAACTCGGTACTTTTCGGCATAATACGTTAAATTTCTTATTTGAAAAAGATTCGAAATTTTCATATATTCTGTATATTAGTCGAACAAAGCACAACACGACAAGAATTACTAATTTTCGTTTTTAACAAATATTCTTTTAAAGCCTTACTTTGAATTATTGGATTATGCTGGCCACAGACATAGGAATTAATAGACGAGAAGATAATGGCGAGGGGTAAAATCAACTGTTGAAGAACGAAGGGGGTAAGGCTGACTGTGATTCGTCAATAAATCAATCTGATAGTAAATAGGCATCTCGCATTATAATATCACCATTTAGTTCTTAAAAGTAAAATCTGCTTTTGAATGAATAGACATTTTTACATGGGAGCGCAAATTACTCGCCACGTTATGAACTAATTTGCGAAGTCCAAATTCGGCAAAGTAAATTTCTTCTGTTTGCAGAGTCGTAGTTAGTTTCAGAGTATTTAGTTAAGACACTTTTACAAATGTTTCATAATTTACTTACCCCAGTAAACAACGATGAGCACACTTGAGAATCGCTACATTGTGATGTGATAGTATATGTTTCTAAAACTGATCCATATAATACGGTGTGAATAAGCTTAAAATAAAGTAAAATAATGCTTACTTATGGAATGTAATACGACAATTGGGTTTATTCTCTTTTTCACATCTATTTTTACAAGTTTTCATATCACAAGTCAACATTTTGCCGTGTTATTTCGTAAAATGAACCGATGATGCCTCGACCATAGTTCGCACAAGAATGATGACGTCACGTTTTCAAATTTCACTTGAGGCCATACGCGAGCCCAGCCGGCTCCAATGGAACCGGTATGGGGAGTGGGGATAATACGCTTTTAATCACTTAGGGCAGGTCTACTAATATTCATATGTCTATGATGCTGGCTGATTTTATACATATTTGGAAGAGAGTTATAGAGTGTGTAGGCAATGTAGTTAAGAGATTTTATTTCATATTTCGTAGTGTGTGTTAGAAGAATGCGGATTTTATTGTCATTCCGAGTATTGTGGTTGTGGATTCATAACATAATATATTCGATAATAACAGATTGGAAGATATTCTCAGTATCGCCCTGGTGTAAGACCACGATTCAGAACTGAAACATTGCTTGATATGGCTTTAGCCGTGTTTGGTGACGAGATCTGAATACCCCGGTACTCCCCCACATTCTGCTTTCTCATCTCTTTCTCCTCTCCACTACCTTCAGCCTCACAAAATACCTCGATTGTGGATGCCATAGTCTCACTGGCTCTAGACGCTTGAGAGCAGTAGGGACAGTGCTGTATTCATATTAAAAAAGTTCATTGGTCCATTTTTGTCAAATATCACACCAAGAGAACTTTATATAAATCTAGATTTTTTAAAAAGTACATTTGGTTAGTGGCTGTTTGGTTCAAGGTATCAAGTAACCACTAACCATTCTACGCTTCGCAGGTTCATAAGTCATCCATCAATGCAAAAGCAATATTTTCCTCTTATAATTGTTGTGGTAAGAGGAATTCAAATATTGTCAGGTTGATCAAACATGCCTGAGCATGTTTGTAATTCTTTTAAGCCAATGTAATTTTATGACACCATTTTAATTAAATGATAAATTACTTTCTTTTTATCACTAATTTTCACTGAGCGTAGCAAACTGTATTAACTAGTCGGTTTTGGATTAAGTGTGTCTGTAATTTTTTTGTACTTTCCGTTTCCGGTTCAAGATGGTGGTCGTTTTAATAGGTGCGTTAAGATTATTTCTTCAAATGTGAAAAATAGTGTTTACTTGAACTTTCTTACTAGCCATTTTTGCAATATTATAATTTTCATTGAGTTAGTGACGTTTCTTTAGATAAATTGTGTAACTCCTTATTTGAAATAAAGAAGGCGACATAATATTCAAGAATTTATCAATAAATAGTTCATTTCGTGGATATTTATGTACTTACTTACAAATCTTAAGATTTCAGCGGAAATTTTTTATTTGATTTATTAAGTAAAAAAAACATTCAAAATATACTTTTTTAGACGCGAGGTTTAGTATTCACAATAAACCTACTAGTGTTAATGAAAAACTACATCTTTCAGAACCAATGGCCTCTTCATTGGTTCCGAGATGTGTTGATACTAATTTATTATTAAAATAGTGGCTAACAAAGTAATGCAAATAATGAAAATCACGGCACAAAGTGAATTGAAGATTTTTGAAGAACTAGGTATTATCATTTAATTAGAGCTAATACTTGCCTTTAGTTTAAGAAACAATCATTTTATACCTTGCGTTACAAAATAAATTTATACAACAGGAAGATATAAATTACGTCAAACGGTTCTTACTCTGTGGATTAACTGTCTGAATAAAATAATGGGAGCTCTCCAAAGTTGGTATTAACCATTGTTAAATTAAATTTTTAAAAAATGTTAGCTACTTACACAGCTTCCAGAAATTAACTGCTATATTTACAGAAGTCGTCGGTGTTAAAGCATTCACATTTGTTGTAGACTTGTAGTTGTAAACTGAGAATGAAAAACATGTATAAAATGATTTTAAAAAGTCTGAAATTTGCGTAGCTACATAATTCTAAATTTATGAAAACATTGTATTCTAGAAATTAGCGACCTACAACTGTGAAATTAGACTTTTTTTTAAATTTAATTCTATGACGGCCTCCGTGGTTAAGGGGTAAGGCGAGCAAAATGGAGTTTGGGAGTTCACGTCCCGGCGTGCGCAAGTAAATTTTATGTCTTTATGGCTTTAGCCGTGTTTAGTGACTAGATCTGAATAGCCAGGTACTTCCCTACCTTCCTTTTTCCCTTCCCCACTTACCTTCAGCCTCACAACATCCCCCAATTGGGGATGCCATAGTCTCACTGGCTCCAGACGGGAGCAGTTGGGACTCTTGTGAGGTATTCACTATAAAAAAAAAGTGATTAATTTGTGTTATTTCACAAATAACTTTTCATAATATTATAAGGTGTATTCGCGGCACGTTACAGAGTGGAATATACTCTCAGAATTACCCTGGCGTAAGACCACCAATTTAAACGTTGCTTGAAATTGCTTTGGCCATGTTTGGTCACCAAATCTAAACAGCCAGGTACTCCTCCCACCTTTCTCTTCGTTTTTATGTTCCATGGGACACACATGTGAAGGACATCTATTCAATTCATCTATTCAACTCTTCCAATCACAGTCCTTCCCAAACATGAAATCATGACCACCATCCTACAAATTACCCAACAATCAACCGACAATAATACCAAGCTACTTTACAATCAAGACATATCCACTACCACAATACTCGGATTAACAATAAAATCCGCATTCCACTAAGACGCACTATGAAATATGGCATAAAATCTCTTAACTACATTGCCTACACACTCTATAACTCTTCTCCAGAAATGTATAAAATCAGCCAGCATGATCGAAAAATTAATTACGAGTTCAATAATTTTGCGGTGTACGAAAATTTTAAATCATTCTGAAAAAAGTCTGTTTATTTTGGCTTAAGCTAGAAATAATTTTGTATAACCATAGAATCCGTAGTAGTCTCAACAAAAAAACCATAAAGAAGGTCGTAACATCGGCGAGGTCATCAGGAATCCCCATAAAAAATAACAAACGAACCATTTGATGAATAATTCAAGGAAAATCTGAGAAAATACATCATTATTCCATCATTATTGGGAACGGAGCGCGAACGCGATAGGATTCAAGCGCCTAGCTATAAAATACTCGGTGTTCATAACGTAGTTAAAAAAAATGACGCGCCGAATTTCAATTTGAGGCATGCCTGTGAAAATACGAGATAAAATTTTGGTAGCCTGTAAAAATATAATTGGGACGGCTAGGATATCATTTTGTAGCGCAGACTTTTGATTTTGATAACGCTAGATTGGTCTTGGTGGTAAAAAAAAGTAATTAGGCCCAAGGGTTTTGGGCTTAAAATTTGACGCAGGGGTTAAAAAATATCGATGGGGAGATGATTTTTTTAAACTTTATTTTGGGTTTTTTTTTGCAGTGTAGTAATATATATTATTTTTGTATCGTCCCGGTGAGCAAGTGCTGTTCATTTTTAAAACTTTGTGCTTATAGGTACACATTTGGTTAGTTAATAAACCAGTAGGTAGAGGTGGGACATAGCACAGCGTGTGGGGACTAATTTCTGTTTCAACAGTTACAGAGAAAAAAAATCATTTAGGAAACAGATTACCAATATAAACGTTATGTAGGATAAAACTAATATATAAATAATCAAAATAATGCAAACATCTTATGTGTTTGTGTAAGGGGTGGGGTGTTCGTAGATAATATTTTGATTAGTTTTTTTCCAGTATGTATTTAGTAAATTAACCTAATGATAAATGGAAAACATCAGCGATTGTGTAGATGTTATTGGTTGTGCATGTTCTTCTGAAAAAGTATTGTTCATGAAAAGTTGTTTTGAGTTTGTGTTTCGAACTGGTCAGTGGAAATTAATGTTTGCTAGAAGTTAGTGGAGTCGCAATTAATGTATGCGAATCGGTTTGTGGTTTTATTGTGGACTTAAATCAATGATTGGCAGAACTATTGGGCAGCTGTGTTTAGCAGCTAAAATTGGAAAGGGATTCTGACTTACCCCTGGTATTTGGTATATGTCTCGTATTAATATTTGGTATATGTTTCGTCGTTGTAGAATTATTGCGTTGAGTGATACTGCGTGTGATCACTGTACAATGTACAAGCACATGACACGAAGTAAACGCACTGCACAGGTATTCTTAATAGATTGGTAATGCACAATAAATTGATACAATGTCACCGATTTAGGTATGTATTTATGTGGTCCACACTGTCATACAGAAATAGATAATTTAGTGGAGGAATCTAGAAACATAATATGTTAAAGGGAGATGCATATAGTTACATGATAACAGGTACTCATTGTCAATATTGCGATGATTTTGAATATAAGTTTTTGATGGATATATTTTAATACCATTGCACCACATTGACAGGCATTTTGCAACATAAGAAAGTTGGATTTGAAAAAAAATTAAAGAGAACTGTGCACTAAAATAATAATACAACTAAAAGCATTTCCATTAGTAATAGGCTCATCTAGATCATCTCAAGTCAATGCAAAAAGGCTTATGATTTAAATCCGCTTATTGTTAATACAGAACGTAGAGTGGTACTGTTACAAAATAATGAGACAGAAAGATTTTTTTAAATCAGTATTAAAAGTAAATGACTTATTATTAGCAAAAGAAGCATAAAATTTATGCGCAGAAAAACCATTGACTGTCGAACGACACCAAAATTTACCAAGTATTTCTCTCTGGAGTTTTTAGGGCAATGCTAATGTTTTAATAACGTCTTTCCCGTCAAGAGAACGAGATACTTATTTTGGTATTTTTGAATCATTACCAAAACTCCATTGCTATAAGTAATAATGATACCAGTTGTGGACAATTATTTGAATAACACCTTCAAATGTAGAAACAGGTTATAAAAAAAGCAATTTTACACAAGATGTATAAAACGATTCTTCAAGTAATTAATGAAAAATGACATGCATATTATTGCATAAAGGCACTAGGGAGGGGAGAAATTTTATTTTTTATTTTTATTTTATATTATAGAAACAAACAGTAAATTATTTACAGAGATGAAACAATATACAGGAATAAGATATTTCATGTTGGGTACCTATGATATGTTTCCATGTAATGTCTGCTAAGTGGTATGTTTATTCCATAATTACCAGGTGACGTGTGTAGTTTATAGGTGTGTGTGTGTGACGTGTGTAATGTATGAGGGTGTGTTTGTTTGTGTTTGTCTGCATGTATTCGCATTGAATAGTTTAAATTATTGACATGATGTCACGTTTGAATTTGGGCAGTGAATCCGAAAAAATGTCAATGTTAGAGTTAAGACAAATATTATTTAGCGTATGAAGAGCTCGGTTGATTGGTGAATTAAATAATTACAACGGGATTGTATGAATATTATTAAATATCTTTAAAAAAACTCTAGGATTACGTAAAACAGCAGAGTAAATATGACGTAAAAAACAACTTCGATATCGCACGTTTGGGGTAAGTGTATTAGCCCCTTCGGAACGGCAGTGTTAAATATTAGTTCTGTAATATAAGCGCCTTGAAATGTATAATATATAATACGATAAATGATATCATGAGGGCTGCTTAAGCCCCCAAAGTAATGCGCTTTCAGGACGATTATTAATAATTTAGGAATATTCATTAGTAGAATCAGGTTGGTTGAAGCTCAAAACTAACCAAGTGAGTACGTACAATGTACATACACCGTTAAGTATGAAGTTTCAATAATAGGAACACGAATAAATATTTTACACACTGCCTTCATATAATTATGTATTCTTTTATCGAAATGTGATATATGCTGAAAAATGTATTTAAAAATAAAATAGCTCCTTTAATCGGCAAATGAAAACAAATTTAATACCGGAAACTGAAATGGCGTAAGTGCCAGAAGAAAGAGAATTCGTTTTAATTGCACTTCACTAATATACCTAAAAATACCGTAAAACAAATAAAAATACAAGAAATGCGATGTGGGCGTGTTTCAGATACCAAAAATCTGGCCAATCGGGCCTTAAATTTACGATACAGAACGTGTTTCATCTTCATTATAAAATTTTGATTGGATTGCGATACACGATGTCAGGCAAGTATATTCGTAAGATAGACTAAGTGGGCTAAAACCAAAAGGTACACTAACTCGAAAGGGATATTTTTTGCCATTCCAATCAGCATGGAAGGTTTTTCTTGTCCTGTTTTTTTTTATATATTCGACGGTTTGGAAATTCAGCTGTATGTAAATTTGTTTTAACGTTCCGTTTCCAGTTTTGAAAATCTACTGTTTTCACTTTAATATTTAAGCAAGCATTACTTTGACTAGATGAGTAACTTTTACTAGGTTGCTAATCTTGACTGAGCTTTTCAATATTATGGTGCTTACCTGCCAAAGAAATTCTGAAAAAATAATAGTCATTGAGATATTGTCATTTCTTTGGATAAATTGTATAATTCTTTATTTTAAATAAAAATAATGTTTATTATTAAACTTCCGATTTTATGTCCTGGTTAAATCTTCCCCATAGGAAAAACTAAACCCTTCCACACACTTTTCCACAAATGATCATCTAGTCAATCAACATTATGCAAGTGCACTATATAAGCAAAATAAATACAAATCAATACAAGAACAACACGTCAACTCACCAGAGATTAAATGGGAAAATAATTCACCGACTCCAGATATTTTCATATCAGAGGGTTCGGCTCGGTAGAACTTCTAACAGGTCCTATAAATCCTACTGATCCCTCAACATAAATATTTAAAAAATCTTTCGTTATCCTACATGTATTCAAAATGACCGACTTTTGCATCTTTATATATAAATTTTTTGATAGATCTAATACGCCTAAATTTTGAATGAGAGAGCTAGGTATAATGCCAGTAGCAGAAATAACAAATGGTAATATTTTTATAGTTTGAGAATGCCAAATTCTTTTTATCTCATTTTATTTTTTATGGTTTATAATTAAGTAGGTAAGTATTTAAGTACCCACTTACAAATCTGATGATTTCAGTCAACTTCTGTCACACGCGGGGCTCTTTTTGGTAAATCTAATTCATGATTTTAAAAATTATAAAAATACTTCTTTGGACATTAGGTCTACGGTTCACAGGAACACTAATTTATTCAGTGATTTATTTATTTATTAAGACATACACAGTACAATAAGATACAGTTAAGGACATTTTTCGTTATTACATAGTTTTAGTACCTATTACGCATGTCCATAAAATATCATTATGAAATTTCGCCTGAGATTGTTCTGAAAACTAATGATTTTAAGTTAAAATCAATGATTTTAAATTTAAATTTATTTATTGAAACATACTGAATCAATTTTATTTTTATTTTGGTACAATATTTTACATTTCATAGTAAAATCCAATAATGTTGGCCAATAATGTTACTGTGTTACTTTTATAATACAAAAAATATACATAATACATTCAAAGAAAATATGTATAATGTCGGTGAAGAAAAAAAATAAGGTTAGTAAAACATAAGATTAAGATAAATTTAAACGAAAAATCTAGATTTAAAATAAAAAAAATAATATAATAAAATAAAGTTAAAGTCGGTATATTTGTATTAATTTTGTGTGTTTGTGAGTGATGTGTGTTTTATATTGGTTTTGTGTGTTACGTGTAGGTTTTATTATTTTATGTTATGAAATTTTGGTAACATTGTCTTTTTGTCCTTTAATCCATTTTGTTTCTCAGCTTATTTTTTGTATTCCTTAATTTTATTCGATTTACCCTTGAAACACGTTTTTTACAACATAATATACATTGGTTTATATATTATACTTATAATATATAGATGGTACGATTATAATTATACAATTATAACACGTATCATCCGTTTTATGAATAAAAAACGTCTTGTTTTTTGTCTGGCACCTAAACCCTTTTAAATTTCTGGTTTACGTTTTAATTGTTACTAATGGTACAATATACCCCGTTCCGACACACGCCACTGCATGATAGCTTTCAATACAAGAAAAAGACAAATTTATGACCAATCTGTGATGGAAAGCAGTCCAAGTATGTACTTGAATCTAAATTTTACTTGGTTGCTCAGAAATACTTGAGTAGCAGGTACACTGCGCGCAGTTGTTTTCTGTCATGCGTTAGTATTATGCAATTTAAAATTTAAAGTGAGTTCTAAGTTATTTCTTCGTAAGTAGGAACATTTAAAAGAGAATATTTCTTATAAAGTGGTGTATTGCATCAAGGACAATTAAGGGTAAGAGGTATTTCAAACCAATTTGAACCAATATCAGCGTGCACAAATACAGATTGACATTTACATTATATTTAATGAAAATTTTGGAAGCGGAAATTAACCCACTTCCCGACATCCGATCGAGCTGAAACTCGACAGATTGACTCGTTGTCGATGACAATGCATTCATTTGATGGTAATCTCGTACACACACGCGGTCATTTAACCATTTCTCTGAAATCTAATGACATTACAGAAGTTAATAAACGAAATAAATGTCGTTCTACCCGATCGGCATTTGGCGAGGTAGTAGAGTTGTCGACTCCTGTTCCTGGGTAGAAAGGTTCAAAACTAAGTTAACAAAAAAAAAAATTAAAAACATTTTAAAATATATGTATTATTATAGTAAAAAAACTTTCACAAATCTCACGTTAATTTTAATTCCAGATAATTCGTTTAAATGAATTATTTCAGGTATCGGAATGTTACAGTACAGCGAGCTTCTTCTCTCACAGTATTACGACAGCCATCATCGTCCTTACGTTGTGTTCAGTTGCGAAGTTACTGATGTCATAAAAAATACAATAGCTTTGTAATAGTGTCTTTCGTGTAACGTCATGTATACTCCGTTGCAGACATTAAAACGAAATATAACTTTAATGTCGTGCCATATTTTTGTAGGAGAGATAAGCTGCAGATATACATGGTTTTCCAATAAGAGGTGTTATTTTGAGATTCAATCGTAAAAGATCAATGGTTTCGTTACTTGTGTGGCACGTAGCGCCGTCTTGTAAAGTAAACGTTGTCCAGATCAATACCATCTAATTCCGGCCATAAAAAACCATTAATAATTTCTCGATAGCGCAATCCATTCACCGTAACTGTTGCTCCAGCCTCATTTTGGTAAAAGTAAGGTCTAATGACTCCGCCGGACCATAAACCGCACCAAACAGTCTCACGTTGAGGATAGAGAGGCTTTTCAACAATAACTCTTGTGTTTTCCTAGCCCCAGATGCGACAATTTTGCTTGTTGACGAAGCCACCGAGGTGGAAATGGGCCTCATCACTCATGATGATTTGCATTTGGTTCACTCAAGTGAATTTTAATAATTTCGATGTGTTGTTGAAGCGTGTATCGTTCCATTTTTATTAATGACGTAGTTTTCACTTGTCAAATGTTAAAAAATGACAGCTTCAAAAGTAACATCTACCAAAATAACGGGGTATTCAAAATAACACCTCTTATTGTAAAATCCTGTACATGCTAATTACTCGCTCAAAACCATGCCAGTAGCGTCTTCAACGTGCCAGCAGCATGTGTGTCGTATCGCTGCAAATAACTTGCAGGGCGTTTCATTTTTCGTGTGTCAGTTGCACGTGATATGGGTGTGGGCAGTGGTGGGAGTAGCGCAGCATGTCCAGTAGCTAGCAGAAACGTGTGCGTGCCTCTATTGTTGTTTGTAATCAAAATGATTCGGTAGGGCGATGAAAAAAATGAACGTCATTATGCACTATCGCAGCTAACAGTGTTGGAAATGCAGTACTGGTTCACCAATTTACAAAAATAAAATTACAGTTTTTTTGTTATTTCTTCCGGGACCTCCATCTCAGCTTGTTACGTGTTAGAAAAAAGAGATGCAAGTAGCTAGCGTTCCTGTTGCTAGCTTGTGTATCATGACCTACAAGTACGAGCGTAGTTAGCATGCCATCTACACGCCCAAAGCATGCTTTTTCATTGGCATGTTTATCCGTGGCTCCCAGGAACACGTCAGGATTAAACCATTGGCAGTATTATTGTTAAACCCTAGGGTCGTCGCTGAAACTCGTTTATTCAATTACGTTTTCGACTTCGTTCGTTGATTTCGCCTCGTAACGCTCGCTATTCTGATGTTCATGTAGTATTTATGTGTTGTACTAACATCTTAATCGCCTGCATAATTTTGTTATTGAAGCCTATCAGAAGGGGTGATAAGTCCTAACGGCTTACGTACGTTGTCTATATCAAGCTGAATAATAACTTGTCAAGGTAAAGTTATTGGTTTTCGTCGGGGCTGTTGTCTGTAACTTGGCGAACCCCCTTACAATTCGACAAAGGTTTGAACCTTGTGTGGAAACAACCATTAACTTCCAAGTGATTCTGAGTTCAGAGGACCAAGAATTGGAACTTCGTTGGCATCGATACTCTTGTTTCGTACACACTAAATAACAATAAAGTTATCATTGAAGAAGAAGATAATATAAATAAATCTAAGTGAAAAATGAAAAAGAACAAAACATAAAAAGGTGAAAGTCTCAAATTGTTGTCCGTCTTAAAACAAATTTAATTTTCCCTCCAGTTATTTGAGTTTCGTTGATTTTTGAATATGAGAATGATTGACCGGGGGCTTTTAACTAACTTTTTTTTAATATGTGAATACTGTGCATGAATCCCAACTGTCCGGAGTTAGTGGGACTCTGGCATTCCAAATTGAGGCGTGTTGTAAGTTGTAAGGTTGAAGCGAGTAGTAGAAAAGAAGACGAGGAGAGAAAAGTTAGTAAGTACCTGACTGTAGAGTTCTGGTCACTAATTACGGTTAAAGCAATCTTTGGCAAGATTTTATTTTATATATAATATGTTTTACTATAGTGACTTTTTAAACAATGTAAAAAGAAAATATTATAGTGAATTTATGAATAGTAATTGTATTTCTTAGTCCTCACAAAAGTGACCTGTGCTGAGGTGCTAAAGTTATTCAGTTCTATTTTAAATTGATTGATAGCAAAATAGTCCCGACTGCACAGAGCCAGTAATACCATGGGTTTCTTCATTATTTATGTATCATGGCATACCTATTTGAGGTGGGTTATGGTAATAGCAACATGGTATTCTAAGAGCCTAAGAGAACGGACAATAGCCTTCTGGCTATTATATGCACTCGTCACAATTTTAAAAGTTTAAAGTCTAATAAAATTCACGTGTTTGTTGTGATAAAGTGGTTTTTCAATCAAGAACCATTCACAACATTGGGTTATGTCCTATGTGATATAATGTGATGATAGAAAATTATTTTTAACAGTTAACGAATTAAAGATGCTAATATTGTTTCATTACGTTCCAGCTACTGAAAAACGATCCTGAAATATTTTTCAGCATTGATTAAAAATTACGGAAGTCGCAGCATTTTGAATTTTAAACATCGAATAACAAGGGCTCGTTAGAACGACTATTTCCTTTGTGAAATTACCGGAAGTGACTTCACAAAGGCTGTATTCAAATGCAAGCGTCCTCAAATACTGCACAATGACCACTTCTGTCCCAGGCAGTAGCAACTCTCATAATAAAACTCTTCTGCGCTTTGATTAATTTAATTGTGTATTTTCTTTCACGTCGTTTCGAGTACCAGAATCATTGTAAGGATGGTGGCAAACATGATGCAAATCAAATATTATTAAATGTGTCAGTTTTTCAGACTACACTGAAAGAATCATATCCGTAAATAAATAAAAAAAATAACAAAATTAAAAGTAATATTTTTCGAAATAATACGTTTTTAACCCTAGATAGCTAATCTTGTCATTGTATCTCAAATCTGGGCTTTTTGAACATAATATAAGCCAAGATTGGAGTATTGGAAAAGTCGTCTTACCCGTCGCAGTTGGGGCCAAAAAATATCTCAGCTTCTGGATGCTTCACTAATAATATTAATGTTAAAATATAAAATTCACAATATTGTATTCCACGGTTTTCTTTACATAACACATCAATCCTCCCTGTCTGAGGTATTATTTTACACCATAAATAAACCTTTTACACTGAGCTTCACTGTGCGTACTGTCACTTCGAAAGATAGGTTTTACATCTTTTTCTTTTTGCAAAGAATCTTCCAGTTGTGGTAACATTTTATGAGGGGTACATTGGGTAGGTAGGATGATTGCAAGATTCGATACTGAGGGTTCCTATCTATTAAGTCTTCTCGAATCCACCCACCTACTCCCATATATACTGCACGAACACACATTTTATTTTATAGTTTATGAAATTTATTGTAGGTGTTCATTAGTCGTAGCATTAATTTAAATTGGTAATAATTGTATTTTTTTTAAATTTTTTATAGTGAATACCTCACAAGAGTCCCAACTGCTCCCGTCTGGAGCCAGTGAGACTATGGCATCCCCAATTGGGGGATATTGTGAGGCTGAAGGTAAGTGGGGAAGGGAAAGAGGAAGGTGGGGAAGTACCTGGCTATTCAGATCTAGTCACTAAGCACGGCTAAAGCCATTTGGAGCAACTTGGTCTTACACCAGGGCGATACTGGTAGTATCTTCCACTCTGGAACGTGCCGCAAATATACTATATATTATTTTAATTAATTAATTGTGAAATAACACAAATTAAACAAATAAAATTTATTTGAGGTGGATTTTTTACAATGAAATATTTGTAGAATAAAAATTAGCTCGTTATTTAGTTGTGGTCTACTTAAAATTAAAATCGGTGAATGGATTTCGAATTTTTAAGATGTATAGCAATATTATAAATAATAATGATGAATAAATGTTTTGCAATAGAAAATGCATACATCGTCTGACATTCTTCCATTATATCGACTTTTAGCATGACCAATAATTTTAGCAATTTATGGAATAATTTTTAAATTATTCTTATTTCAGTATTTTATTTTCAATTTCTGCATCCAGTCTGATAATTTATTTTGATTGACTACCAATGTCTGAGGTCTGTATTTGAGAGTTGGAAAATAAAAATAAATCAAGTATCAACTACAAGCGATAACATATGTAAAGCGCCCTTGAGGTAATGTAATCACTAAACGGTGTTTTAAAAGGTTTTCTATTATTTGAATTAAAGTGAAATATAACAAAAAATTATTTTAAGCAGTAATTATCCGCCTGAAATACCCATCCAAATTGAATAAATGTCCCGAAAATTGAACCTGCAGTCTTCTGATTTCCGGTCAGATGCTCTAACTTATTTCAACCCGCCAAATAATCCAATATGTACTAGTATTTTTCAACAATAATATTTTATTAAATTTAATTTGATAATATAATTATTAAGTTCTGAAAGTATTTTTTTTGGTTTTTGTTATTGTTACAGCTGTTTCGGCTTTCAAGGCCATTTTCAAAATGTCTTGTCTTGAAAGCCGAAACAGCTGTAACAATAACAAAAACCAAAAAAATACTTGCAGAACTTAATAATTATATTATAAAATTTGATTTTAATTAAATTAAAAAAAAAAAATGGAGTTCTACGAATTAAACACAAAAAAAAAAAATAATAAATACGTTTTTTTTAAAATCAACATTAATTGCTTATTACATCCTTTTCACCTGAAAACAACCAATTTTATTTTTGTAGGTTAGGCTTTGTTAGTGCTGAATCCTCCACTAGATGGCGTCGAGTTGTGATTTGCATAATGCAATAGGTACGCAAATGTAGTGGATCTGTTTAACTACACAGAAGCTAGTACAAGAAGGCTATACTATCATATCTTCTAAATTATTACTAATATAACGTAAGTCTACTCATACATGTAATTATGGCGTATGATATATTTATACCGTTGATATTAAATAAATAAATAAAAAACTTGTCTAATAAACATTAGTTTGTTATAAAAAATAATCAAATATTATAATAAAAAGTGAATGATTTCTAAATATGAAAGCTTTTTCATAAGAAACTCTTGAGAAATATTTGAACATGAAGCCAAAATGGGTCGCCCCAAACAAAAGGACGGTTTGAGTCTACTTTAAATATTGTCAAATCAGTCGTATTGTATCAGGCCTCCCCTAGGGTACGGAAACACCCCTAAAACCTCCCGCAACCACCCTCGAAGCCTCCGACAACCCCCAAAGCCTCTGAAATACGAACTTATCTCATTCCCCTTCCCCGTCCCTGCAAAAGGTATAGTATGTTTCTTTTATCATCAGAAATTGTTCCCCGAATTCACAGCTATTTTTGTATAAATCAAATGATGTATTGATCTAGAAAGGTTAGTTTTTCTTCTTAAACGAAGCATTATAAAATACCCTCTGATTTTTTTCGAAAAGGTTCAGAATTCTTTGAATATTTTTCTGATTTTCGATTTTTTCAATTCATTTGAACTGGAAACGCTCATTTTATTTAGGCAATACGCGTATCTTCCATTAAAAATACGTAATAATTTAGTGTCTAGAAACGAACATTCAATCCAAACAGGCAATTCAATTCAATAATGTGCAACTGAGCCTGTAATAGAATCTGAAATATCACACATCGCACATTAATGATGGTTATTTCAAAGAATTCGAACAATTCATAAAAATTTAAAAGTTCATTTACAAGTTTTGTGATGGTTTATTCAAGTTCTATTTTTATATAATTACTGGCCAGTTTCTTCACAAAACTGAAATAATGACAGAACTTGAATAATTCGATGATTTGTTCAAATTCTGTGAAACAACATGTCACAAGTGTTTTCAGACGGGGTAATAGAATCAATTGTTCAATGAAATCATCAGTCTGCGTTGTTTTGATATTTTCAGAGTTAATGGTTTGAGATTATTTTCTGACATTGTATTAGTATATATTTTTAAATGGCTTTTGACAATGTCTAACTAACTTCTTCTTTCGTATGGTGGGTGGTCAGAGGGGGACATCTAGGTCTACGAGCCATTTTAGGGCCTCAGGCATCGTCATGTGAACCTCTTCAATCCCGCCGGGGAATGAATGGCGCGGGCATTCGTTGACCACATGTTCAGTGGTCTGCACCGTACCACATTCACACATCGCCGACTCTTAAAGGCCCCATCTGCGCATCATGTGGGCACAGTGGCTATGGGAGCACCTTAACCTATTGATGGCGGACCAGGTTTTGCGAGGCAATGAGAACCCAGTCTCTCTGTGGGGTCCTGTATGAGATGGGCATTTCCCACGTTGGCCGTTTGCCACTCAAGTTTCCACCTATCTTCTGGTGTGAGAGGTAACATGAGGAGCCTTTCTCCTAACTAACTAACTAACCATCATGCCGTTTCCCCGCAGGGATGTACAGAGAAGACAGACCGCAAAACAACATGGTCTTGGCACACAATTCTTGCTTCATTCACATTCATACATACTCTTCTATTATTCTGACTCGTCTGGAAATGTGGAGATCCGCAAAGAGTGCAAGGCTGATGTAAGCGTAATGAATGAGATTAAGAAAGGGACGCTTAGATTTTTTGTGCACGTGGAGCAAATAAGCGAAAAATAAATGCAAAAAGAATAAACGAATGCGAATTTTAGCAGAAATCGGGGATGACCGAGGAAGACATGTAATAGGAAGACGTGAATAAATTAAAAAAACACTTTTAAATTAATTACAATTAATTAGTGTTATTTTCACCTTAAACATGAACCCAGCGTTCATGTACAATATAATTCATAACCACAAATCTTTAGTAACTATTCATAACCCCGAGCAACGCTGGGTACACGTCAGCAAGAAAATAATATATTTACACGCATAATCCAGAAAAATAATCCCTTAAAAATAACGAGGATTATACAAACAAAAAATGTTATCTTACAGCCCCATCTTAGATATGTTCCCATTCACCGTCATACCTTCACCCCCACTTCAACACCAAATATAATTTGTTCACCTATAATTTTGTAATATTAAGTTAGTATGTACAGAGTTTTCCAATAAGAGGTGTTATTTTGAATAGCCCGCTATTTCGGTAGATATTACTTTTGAAGCTGTCATTTTTTAATCTTTGACAAGTAGAAACTACGCCATTCATAAAAATGGAACGATACACGCTTCAACAACGCATTGGAATTATTAAAATTCACTTGAGTGAATCAAATGCAAATCATCTTGGGTGATGAGGCCCATTTCCACCTCGGTGGCTTTGTCAACAAGCAAAATTGTCGCATCTGGGGCTAGGAAAACCCAAGAATTATTGTTGAAAAGCCTCTCTATCTTCAACGTGTGACTGTTTGGTGCAGTTTATGGTCTGGCGGAGTCATTGGACCTTACTTTTTCGAAAATGAGGCTGGAGCAACAGTTACGGTGAATGTATTGCGCTATCGAGAGATGATTAATGATTTTTCATGGCCGAAATCGGATGGTACTGATCGAGAAAACGTTTACTTTCAACTAGACGGCGCTACGTGCAATCAAAATAACACCTCTTATTGGAAAACCCTGTATTTTGCAATAAGGAATACATTTTAAAAACAGAGCATTATTGTTTCATATAAAAATTAAATAAATTTCAATATAAGTACAAAATTAAGTTCCTTAAATTAAGGATAAATAAAATATAATTAAATAGTTCGCCTTCTAGAGTCTATTTGCATAAATACAAATGAATTTCTCTAGTTGCACTTACAAAAACAGGAAAATAAATAAATTATATCGTTGTATTTTTCGTGTCATTGTGTATCTAAGTTACAAGTTTATCCCTTTATCAAATATTGAAGTGTTGCCTCTGCCACATTTTCGCCTCCTCACAAATCATCCCCTTCTTCCCATAAAACGCCACCCTATCTCCTTCCTGTTCCCACTTTCAACCCGCATCTTACTCGCCATGGACCTTCGCTGTCATTAATGAGACATTTACATTAGGGAATCGAATTTGTGAAGAAATTTGAAGAAAAGAGAGCTGGGTGGAATATCTACCGTTTTGAAGAAAATACATTTATAATGTGGCATAGTTAGTTTTTAGTAGTTCTAAGTTTGAGCCGGAGTTTTTTTTACGTGAATACTTAACGGGAGTCTCAACTGCTCTCAACAGTCTGTAGCCATTGAGACTATGGCATCCCTAATTGGGTTATGTTGTGAGGCTGAAGTTAGTGGGGAGGAGAAGGATATGGGAAAGAAGAAGGCGGGGAAGTATCTGGATATTCAGGTCTGGACACCGAACAAGGCTAAAGCTATTTCAAGTAATGTTTTTATTCTGAATGGTGGTCTTACACCAGGGTGATATTGAGAGTATGGAACGTGCATCAAATATACCTTCATCATCATCATCACTTTTGGCTCTACAACCCCTGGTGGGTCTTGGCCTCCTCAAGAGTCTTCCTCCACTCATCTCGGTCCCGCGCCAGCTCTCTCCAGTTTCGAAGCTCCAAGGCAGACAAATCTTCGAGGACGTTGTCGCTCCATCTTAACCTTGGCCTTCCCAGGCTCCTTCTCCCTATCGGTCTTGAGCTTAGCAGGGACTTTGGTTCTTGATGCTCGGTCATTCTCTCCACATGACCTGGCCACCGAAGTCTTCCCAGTTTTATGAACTTTGTGACGTTTAGCTCCTTAAACAGAGTGTAGAGCTCATTGTTATAACGTCTGTGCCAAAATCCATTGAACCGGTCCGAAGATGCGCCTCAAAATTTTCCTTTCAAAAACGTCCAGTGCTTGCTCATTCTTCTTAGTTAGAACCCACGTCTCGGCTGCGTACGTAAGCACTGGTCTAATTAGTGTTTTGTACACTAATACCTTGGTGGTTCTGGAAAGCAGTCTGGATTTTATTTGTTTTTGTAGGCGGAAATAGCAGCGGTTTGCATTCACGATGCGCTTCTGGATCTCCTCTGTAGTGTTGTAAACCTTATATGGTTTTAAATGACACAAATCTATAAAATAAAATTTACTTGCGCACGCTACGTTTGAACCCGCGATCTCCAAATTGCTAGTCAAGATCCTTACCCCTCGACCACGGAGGAAATTGATAGGCAATAAAACTGAATTTAATTGGAAATCCAACCGTCTTTTCTTGTCTTCTCAGAAGTTGACATATTACGATACTGAATTGGACGGATAATTAAGCAATAAATTTGTCAAAGTTGTTTGTACTAGAGATGAGTAGGTTCTGCGTTTTGCCGGAGTGCTTCCTTCTAAAAGAACTCGATTCCTGGGAGTGGGTCCGGGTCCCGAGTTCTTGGTTACGAAGTACATGACGAACGGTTCCGGCCCCGAACCAAACCAGGAGTCGCACCAGAGCAAGTTCTCATTTTTCATAGAAATCAGTTCTTTTGAACTGACATACAAGATAGTAATCATACAAGATGGCTGTCAGGCAATTTATCTTCTTCCTAGATTTGTCTTCAATGCCATTCATATAAAATCGCACTAATGCTGTCCAGGGCTTTTTGAAATCGCGCGAGTGAGGCGCTGAGACGCGGGTACCGGGAAGTCACGCTGCCGAGAGCTGGGTACATACGAAGATGCATTCGGGTCCGAGTCCGGGTTCGAGTTCTCTGGGAGCAGTTGATTTGGAAAATGAATAAATGAGTCCGGTAAGGACTTGGTTTCAAGAACTCATTCCGGTTCAACCTACACACCACTAGTTCGTACCCTTAAATTTATTAGTCGAAAAAGTAAGGTGTGAGAAATCAATAAATGTGACTATATTAACTAATTTGCTGGTTGGAGCGGATCAATTGCGTTGCGCGGCCCTTCTAGAGGCAATTACAGAGGGTAATATAGTTCTTACAAAATTGATTTAAAAAATTAAAAACGTTGATTTTGAAAATGAGTGAATAAATTAAGTTAAGGAATCTATCTACCCGGAGAAAGTGCAACTGTGGTCTTGGATAAATAGTATTGTAAGTATTGTAGGGCGCGGAATCTTCAGCTGGTACTATTTTCAGATTTAACATTAAGTATATTACATAAAATCATGATTTGAATAGCCAGGTTCTTCCTCATCTTCCTCTCCTTCATCTCCTTTCCCTACCCACTATTTTCAGCCTCTCAAAATATCAGAATCTGGTGTGCCATAATGAAAGAAATAATAATAATATTTGGATGATTTGATTTGTTGGATGATTTGATTATCACCTCAAGGGTGATTGCAAGTAAATAATGTCTGACTTCAGACGGTTGAGAGCAGTTGGGACTCTAGTGCGGTATTGAGATAAATAATAAGTTGATATTGTATAAGATAAGGTTTGTTTGTGATTTTTAAAAGAGATATTACATCTAAGATAAGTGCAAACATGCATTAAAATTAACATTAACAAAACATATATTGCCGGTTACAAAAAACTTAAATTATGTGACAAACATAAAAATCTTTATAAGTGAAAATTGTTTCTTGTCCAATGATGAAACTTAGCTATTAGAGGAATTCAACCCACGAAACCAGGGTTGGAACCCGATGCATTTATCCAATCAGCTACTAACCGACCATTAAAATGACGATCATAAAATTATTGCTGTAGACGCCCTTTTTAAAAAAATGTTTGCTACATCGAAATATTAGTTTCGATATTGCTTTAAAATAATGGTAAAGTCAACGTGTTCCGCCAGTTAATGAAGGTTCGGTGTATTGAAAATCGATCTATTTAGTAAATTATTACTTGCTGAAAACCTTCTTAAACCGTTCTAGAGCCTTCAGGGGGTAGTTGTGTGGGCGGGTGATACTGTAGGGGGTGTATTTCCACCTCAGCGGAGGTTCTACGTTCACACTTTATTAAGTGATTTTGTTTTATTTATTGTAAAGGGAAGAAAATGGGGTACTTTAAATTTGTAGCAGAAGTTTTGAATACTATGGCATTACTCTGGTAACAATGCTCAGTGTGAAATTATATAATAATAAAGTTTCACACTTATGCTTTGTTTGAAATTATATAGGTATCGTTACACACTTCTAACTAAAAAAATATTTTGTTATTTATCTCTTGAGATAGGCAGAGAGGGTAGAACGCCACATAACGCAAAAATCCAAGAAATTCTTAGGTATCTTTATATGAGAATGCAAGGTGAATATTGAGTGATGTACGTGCATACCCCAAGAATGCCTTAAATCTAGGAGGAACGAGGCTCTCATAGTAGGAGCGTTAAATAGATTAACTTGTTTTATTGACATCCCATACCTTCTGGTATGCTACAAATTGTTCGTACCGAACAACTACAGCCGGGGTCGATACCACGATCTCTCATGTATTCCTCACGGAAGAACGGTCTAGCATAGCAAGACAAGAGGTATGGTGCTGCTAAATGTCACCTCTAGGTCTCTTAAAATTTTCAGCATTAAGAACTTTAAAATATATCAATATTTCATAATTGTCTAAATTGTAACACGTGTATTGAAACAACTTTTGTAGTACCTACTTATTTTGTACTTTTATTTTTATATACACTCATTGAACTCCTTTATGGAACTTTCTATGATAATGAAACTACAAACTTGTGTTGTACCTACATACATCTTTCATACTCAGTGTCTTATGTTAAGTACTATAATATTATACTCTTTTTTACAACTTACCTATTATATTAATGTATACATGTGAACGCCTTCAAGGCGTGAATAAGTAACTAAGTAATATGTTTAAATCTGTATCACAAATATAAAAAAATAATAATCTCTGTGTTGCCCCACACTCTTTGCTTGGGTCATGTAACACAGAGGTTCCCAACCTTATCTAAGCCCATTTTCCAAGTATATTTTTCTTCAACGCCCCCCCAGTAAAAAGTATGTCAGCATAGACGGAAAAAGTGAAAGTTACTTGTTTGCAAGGGGAAGATCACTATAAGTTTTGTTATACTACGACCAACTGGTTGCGGGTTCGATCATCTACTAGATTAATCCCTCATTACGCGTATTGCATTTTACGTTTTTAATGAAAGTGGGTGGATTTTCAATATTCTGAAATTATTTGTAACCCGGGAATTCTTAATCTTTTCTATAGATGTCTTGCACATTAATTTATTTCATCGTAACTAAGTCACCATCACGCCATTTCTCCGCAGGAGTAGGCAGAGAGGAAAGACCGCCAAACAACATGGTCTTGGCACACACTATTGGACTGATTCACATTCATACATCATCTCAACGGTAATTATTTATTACTTCTACTCTTTACATGGCCCGAATCAAGTATCTCGGTCACATTATCGTTCCATGGCTTCCTTGGGCATCCCCGACTTCTTCTACAATTCTCATTTGTGTCATATAATCTCCTTAAACTCCTTTATTACATGTCCAAACCATCTAAGCATCCCATTCTTAATCTTACTCATTACGTTTACATCAGCCTTGCATTCTTTTCGGATCTCCACATTTATCACACGATCATACGTGGTACGATCGTGCCACACATACTCGTACGCCTCAAGCATCTCATTTCTACAGCATTCAGTCTACTTTCATCCTTCCTCTGCCATTTTCCTGCATTTATCCTTTCTACAATATATAAGTATTGTTCAAGGATGGAGTGAATATGAATCTCACACGTGCAATACTTATTTTATCAACAACGCCTAATCACTTGCCGTGAAGTATCTATGATTTAGTTGATTTCATTAGGATTTTTTTGTAATTTCCCTGACCTTCACCGCCCCCTCAAAGCCTTTTACCGCCATTTGCTCTTGAGGCCACCACCGCTCCCCTTGGATCTCACCAACGCACCCAGGGGGGCGGTCACTGATGTAACATGATATGTAGGTATACACCTTTAATAAGTTATTTGTTGAAAAGGAAACATGAAGCGGTTTTTTGGCATAAATTGAAAGCATCGCAGAACGGACATAAATTGAAATCCATTTTTTAGAGAAAGATTGGTGCATGTTATGGTTAAGAAACTTGACCAGAAGCCTTCTGTACCGATTATTTAATAACCAATTTTTAAAATGATAGAATCTCGAAAAGTACTACAACACGTACGTTTTTTTATAATGATAAATGACATTATGTGATAGTTTTTTTAACAAGCAAAGATGCGTCTGTTTTATCATTCCGGCAATGGCCGAATTTTAGTAGGTACTTATATAAAGCATTCCGTATTTAGAAACTGAAATAAATCTAAGGAATCTCCCAGGGAAAACCAAATTCCAGGCGTAAATAAATAACCCAAAATATTTCATATTTATTCAGCCAATCGTACATAATAATTTACGGTTGTTTCCTTCCAAAATATATTTACAGCCAAATACTACACTTTACAGTCCGATATTTTGAAGTTACTAGTGGGTAGTAGCGCTATAAATTTATTGAGTTGTGCTTGTAAGAGACTTTGTCGTTACGGTAAAAGTATTTTAATTTTGGATTTCTCGTTTTATGTATTATTTTCGAATTTTTTAAACACGCAATTTTTTGCCATCGTCTTAAACTAATAAAAAATTCTATACATATAATCTATAATATTCATTTATCTATACCAATAAATATATAATCTAAAAGTAAAGAAGAATATTTTTAATTATTTAAGACAATATTAGCGATTCTTATTCGAAAATCTAAAACAGAAAAATCCGAAAAAGATACGGTCACATCTAAGACTTGAACCCAGAACCCTTGCTTGCCGGGGCACCGCTCTATCACTGAGCTAATGGGACCCTATCTCAATGGTGGCTCAGCTCAATTGATAGCTCAGTGGTAGATGTGTGCCCCGGCAAGGTAAGGGTCCTGGGTTCGAGTCCTAGATGTGACCGTATCATTTTATGATTTTTCTCTTTCAGATTTTCATTTAAGAATCGCTAATATTGTCTTCAATAATTAATATTACAATTTGAGGTTTTACTCACTAAGTTATTCAGAAAAATAAATAAAATTATTTTTATAATTTTTTTTTGGTAAAGTAATGTTTTTAAGACAAGATTGTTAAAATTAATTTTGGTGGTGCTGCTGTTTTTTTTATACAAATCTACAGTTTTATTACAAGACCGATAAAGTTTTACACACCTTTAAATTAAGAAAAAGTGACTGCCTACATAATATTTTGAAATACCACCTCCACCCCTTTTCCATCACTTTTGCAAACTTGCCGTTCAAAATAAAAGAAAAATGGATGTCTACAACTGATTTACAAAAACTCTACGTAAAGCTAGGGTAACGCCGGGAACTTAAGCTTGAATAATATATTATATTGTATCATGTTGTTCTAGAAACTAAATTAAATAATTTTAAATTTATTGCGGACGATATCTATGTAAGTGTAATTTTATTTAGAAGAAGACATTTTATAACCACAACTGTTGTAGTGGCCGACCGTTCCAAAGGGTATTGTCATTAAAAAGAAATATTGCCACACCGAGAAAAACAATTGATATAGTATTACTAATTATTAAAAAACTGGTCAAATTATTTGTATTTCTATTTAAAACGAAACTGCAGGCCTTTAACGAATGATTTGAGAGATTTCATAACAAACTAATTAGAGATACCATAAAGATAATTAAAGGCACTTCTGCGTACTATAATCTCGTAGAAACTTGTTCCACTATTGACTATTAGAACGCGATGAGCGGTACGCGTAGTCCTGAATCGGTAGTTTTAGTTAGAGCGTTATTAGAGTTGGAGGTCAGTTAGAGGTCAAAAAGTGGAACCCATTTTCTCGCTTCATGTCTTATCTAAATATAATACATCAATGAGTTAAACACAAAATTTGTTGTGAGTATGTCCGAAAACGTGTTAATTAAATTTCTAATATTTAACGAATTTCGTCATTATATTTATCAGAATAAGCGCAGCTGCATGAACACGTGTTCCGATATATTATTAATGTACTAATATTTTATTAGGAAATAGTATGCTTTCACGTTTTTACCAGGATTTTAATAAATGAGCGATACTCATTTTTATCCGTGCAGAGTGAACACTTTGACAAAATAACTGGCTAACGTTATGAAAAGTGATGAAACAAAAATTAGGTTATAGGTTACACAAATGACTATTTAACCTAGTTTTTGTTTCATCACTTTTATTGACTCTATATCACTTTTTAAAGGTGTGTTTAATTGTCATTTTGATGAAATATCATGCAACCATTTTACAAGATTTACTGCATAATATAGTGACTACAGAAGTTTTTTCAATGTTTAAGCAACAACGGAAAAAAAACAAACAACTTTAAAAAATGTACACTATACATGGTATATATATTTTTTTGCGTGATATATGAAAAGAAAAAAAAAATAAGAGAAGAAAAACATGTTTAAAAGTGCAAAAGTCATAAAATATTAGTACAGGATGAAAATATGTAACTTACAATAAGAAGCGTATGAAATAAAAATTAATCGCTTCTACGCGATGCTCCTAAATAATTATATTATGCTACATAAAAACATCATAGGGGTATGTCTTATATAATGGTAAACGTATATTAAATATGTCGATATTTGTTTCCAAGTGTGCAAAGGCGATACATAGAAGCGTGTGTGTAATAGTTAGACGCAGAATTATTGTTGTATAATAATATTTTTTGCTCGTCTTTGATAGTTCTGATTATAAATCTTAATGTCTTCGTGCCTTTGTTTGTTATTTTTTTGTATGTGATTTACACACTTTAATTGGATATGAAACATTGCTCTAAGATCCCTAATTTCGTTAACTTTTACCAAAATGTTTTTGTCTATAGCTTAGTTAAATAATAGCGGGGCCTTGATTCGACAAAATATTAGTGTCTTACATTTATCAACGTTGAGGAATAAGTTGTTAGTTATACACCAATTGTGTAATCTGTCAATAATATGAATAAGTTGCTAATTATACACCAATTGTGTGGCAGTCGCTAAAATTGAATATTTCTTTAAGTCGTCGGCAAAAAAGCAGAAATTCTACATCGTTCAAACAATTAAATGATTTCATTTATGCATATAAGGAATAAAATGGGGCCAAGATGACTTCCTTACAGTAGGCCGCTAGTTGCATAAAATAACTTTGATTTGGAATATTTGATTTCAAATTTTTTTGTAACGATGATTTAGAAAATCTTATGACCTTTAAAGTGTTTGCAATGAAAGAGTGATATTTTTCTTTGTTTTCAATTATCGTTGTGTATGCTCCAGCCCTTAGAATCAAAAAAATGAATCATAGCTTTATGAAAAGAAAAAAAACAAATAATTGGTGCTCGTATCTGTCTTCTTGAGGCAAATATTGCATAAAAGATACCCGCCAATTATTCGCAAGTTTCAACAAAAATGATTCTTCTGTTTTCTTTCAAACTCTTCCCTCATTATTCGTATTGGCAGTGGGGATAAAAAATCCCTTTTATTATTATCGTGAATAACGAATAGCAAACGAAGCATTTTCGTTAAAAAGAAATAAAAACCCAAACTCCACGTGTTTTTTTTATAGAAAATGGCGTCATTTTCTGGTAATAAATTGTCGCATCGCGCGACGGCTTGTTTCGGAGAACCGAGTCCCATGACGAATAAAAGGTTTTATTTAAAAATAATGATAAGAATTTTTTGATTATAAAATACAATATATGTTATACAAATATTGAATTTATTATAATTATTTACTGTTTCGGGCAAAGTAAGACATGTTTTAATTTATTTAAAAAGAGGCATATTTATAACTTCCGTATTATACATTCTTTCGAAGGTGCTTCTTATTTATTTAACAGTACATTGGTTACAGTGATGAAATTATATGTTTCCTTGTAACGTCTTAAATGTGGTAAATATATTTACTAATTATGTGTGCGTATATATATTCGCATTGAACAGTTTATATCATTGACATGATGATACTTTTAAATTTGGGCAGTGAATCCGAAAAAATGTCGTTATCAGAGTTTAGACAAATATTATTGGATGTGTGAAGAGCACGCCTACAAAATAATTTTATACTTCTGAGGATACGTGAAGGTTGCTAACATCTACGTATATTTTATAAGCCTTGACGAAGATGACAAAAGAGTAGGTAGTTTAACTAAAATAAAGTTTGACATTATAAGGTTTCACGCTCAGTGTACTATAAAGGTAACGCTTGTTAAAATTCACAAGAGTCCCAACTGCTCTCAACCAACTGGTGTCATTGAGCCTATAGCATTACCAATTGAAGGTATGTTGTGAGGCTGAAGGGGGAAGATCGAAAGAGCAAGGTGGGGAAGTTCCTGGTTATTTAGGTCTGGTCACGAAACACGAAGTAAAATTTATTGCAACGTTTCGATCCTGGTATGGTAGTCTTTCACCAGGGCGATACATATACGAGTATTTTCCATTATTAGACTAATTAAATAAAATTTCATAGCGCGCTGCGGGATTTGAACCGCAGACCTCCTGATTGCTAGTGGAGAGTCTTACTACTAGACCACGAATGGTTATTTTTCAGATGCTGCAATTTTTTTTATAATTATCATAACACTATGTTACCAGTTAATTGTATCATTTTATTTCGGAGCCACGAGCCCTAACATTTTCTTAAATCACAATGTTGCTACAATCCTAGAAAAAATTTATAACCAATATGACCGAAATTTGCAAGTGTTGACTGTTGTGTCGTCTTTTATAATATTTAAATTCATTTCTCACTTGTTATTTTGTGTGTAACCCTCCAAGCCTCTGCCATATTGTATGTTAAGTGTCAGCTACACTACTCGCTTCGACGAAGTCCTCGACGAAGTTAGCCGAAGTTCGAAGTGCGTGCCCACACACTCGTGCAACTTCGCGAGTAACGCTTCGAGTCCTTTGACTCGGGCGCATTTACCGACAACAATCGGAAGTCGGGCGAAGCGAAGCGAAGTTGCCCGAAGCGAAGTGAAGTTCGTGCCCACACTATCGTATTCGGTCAACTTCGATCAACTTCGCGAGTAGTGTAGCTGGGCTTTTATATTTTTTAACGAAGCTATCAAATGGTGGGAGGATTTGTGTGTATTTCCGCGTTGTAATAAAATCCAAACAAATTGAACATTTCTAAATGTATCCAAAAACTGAAAACGTTTTTAAAAGGTGTTGAAATACGCTTTTAAATTGTATTTCTTTAAGTAAATATATATTTTTTTAAATTTTAATGCATACTTAAAAAAAGATTTTTAAATGACTCACCTTACTTTTTTTTTGTTTTTTTTTGTTTCTTTGTTTTTTCTATAAAACTGAACTGAAATAACTGTTAACAAAATAAAAAAATTAATTCATTAGTAAAATGTATTATAAACATTATTGTAACCTCACTTACATATTGTTTAATGCAAAAATAAATAATAAAAATCATAAAGTTTCATAAATTTATCTCACATTGCGATCCAAACCTTTGGTTTCATAGAGGTGTATATTTAAATTATTCTGCGACTAATTTCTATTTTTTAATATATAGCCTCATATTTTTTCTTTCTAAAACCGTTTAGATCATATTTTCGTCATTATAGTAAGGGAGATACAACGATTTTCATGAGACCATATGAGCTGTTAAAAAAAGCAGATAGATGGACTTTACTAGCTGTTGGTTCGCTAAACCGAACAAATTTGCTGGAAGGGTTAAAAAATATTTTTAAATTTTCGTGTATTCCGTCTTAACGTTTTTCTCTGTGTCTCACTTTACTTTAAATTATCTACTTAAAAATAGTTTTTTTTGATATTTTCTCTATTTTTAAAAAGAAAATATGTCAAATCATGTTTGGAAAGATTATTGTATCAATTTTTTGCTGAAAAATCAAATAATTCTGTTTTAGAGGCTCGACTGTAATCACTATCTCTCATGGCTAGTTTTCCTAAACTTTTACTTTACCTAAATATAATATAATTATAATACATGTGTTATTATTAGGAGTTAAATTTTAAACTCCAAATCTCTCAACTGTACGTAACCCTCGTTTTGGAAAACGAAGAGGTTAACAACGGATCTCACATTTCAAACGACTTTAACCCCCCAAAGACCAGAGCCAAGGATCTTCCAACTAGAACAGCATATTTTCATCATTCACTGCGATGTTAACATCTGAAGATTTTGAAAACTGACTATAATTTGATTCCATAATATAATATATATCAGTTGGTAGATAGTGGATGCTATAAACTACTACTGCTAGAAGCGACACCACGATCTGCTATGCATAGCACATGGCAGTACAGACGTGTTGGCTCAGCACAGCATGACACGTGCAAAGGGGCAGCTAAGTCACATTTCTCTTGAAATCTCCAAGAAAACCTTGAAGGTTTCAAGAAACGTGCAAATACTGTATTTTAATTTATGCAATTCTAAAAAACTTTTATGTTGCAATAAAACATTACAGTATTCATTTATATTTTAGTAATAGTTTTCTAAAAATAAATTTATCTCAATAATTACTTTATCTGTATTCAGATACAAGAAAACTACCATTTACTAAGAGTACTTCCATTAACCCCTCAGGCTGATTTGTTCGGTTTTGGGATTAAATAGCTATTAACTGTTGAGTCTATTTGTCTATTTCTAGGAACAGCTCATATGGTCTAGTAGAAATCGTTGTCTCATTTACTTTATTTTTTTTTAATGTATATTTTATTTAGTTATAAGAGTTTACATCTTATACCTAATATATTATTTTCTATGACTACTACAATATTATTTACTACTTACATACTAAAATTTAGATTTCACAACATTGAGACATAATCCACGATGTTGTGAAATCTAAATTTTAGTATGTATATTACTTTCATGGTGAGAAATGTGATTAAACGGTGTGAGAAAGAGAAATCTAGAAGTTAAATATTAAAAATTGAAATGTACACTTCTATGAAACCAAAAGTACTGACCGCTATTTGAGATAAATCTATGAAAATTTGTCGAAATTGTGATTGATTATTTTATGTGCACCAAGAAAAAAAAAGGTGAGGGAAAAGTGAAGTTTGTCTGATAAAATATGTATTTTTTGTGGTTGTCATTAATTTTAGTTCAGTGTTTGGACAAAAATATATAAGTAAGTTATTATAATATTCAAAATGGTTGTAATATTTATATTTGAAAGCGTATTTTATCACTTTCAAAAACAGTTTATTTTTTGTTTTCAGATGCGTTCACAAATATTTCCGGTAATTATTAGATTCCTTTCATAGTAATTAAGGTAAATCAGAAGGTTTTATTAAAAAATATTTCGTATAATCCGTGTCCAGCGATTCCGAATATTTACCATATTTCCTAATTTGGATATTATTGCAAAGTGTAAATACAAACAAATTCTCCAACCATCTAACAGCATTGTCATCGGTCAATATGCCAGAGGTCTGAGGGGTTAATTTTCACAATCCTGCGTACACAACTAATTAAAGCCCTACTAAAATACTGAGCTTGCACGAGGGAGTATTGATTTCATAATGACCAAAAGCATTTTAAAAACCGATATCGATCATTTCCTCCTTGCCGCAAAATGCTCCTTTTATTTCGGTAATACAAAGATCATTAGCAATAATATCTCTCATTAGGCCGCAATGAGATAAAAAACACAATCGTCTTCGTTAGATATCCCACGCAAAATATTTATAACGGTGAAAAAATGTATTTTGTGGGATGACGGGGGAGCTGGAAGACCCCACTGTCTCTTTTTGCCCCATCTGCCCCTACAACATTTTATCGCTCTTTCTGCGCATTACAGCCTCCCTTTTCCCAAAGGACACTACTGGGCGGAGAAAAATACTTTAGAAAGGTGTGATTAACATCGTAAAGTTAATAAAGGTCCGCCTAGTTGTTCGTTCGGTTTCAATTTGTAAGTTTTTTGTTTCCATTTTTGGATACTTTTACTAAATTGCGTTTTTTTTTTAAATTAATTTATTTTGTATTTCACAAGATATAATATTTTTTTCTAGAACCGAAAATATGCTTATAACATAATCGTTCAGTTTTAAACTAATGGAAATAAATATTCTTTATGTTTAGATTTTTTTGTGCTTTTACGTTCATTATAAGATGGTTGCATTATTTGCTGATGGCTTACGACAGGAATAAAAGCTTTTTACCATACTTTTTCTACATATTTTGATAATATTTCTTAAACTTCTATCGAAACACTTTTTCCTGTTATTCGAGAATAATAAATCGTTTTTCACCCTAAATGGTACTTTAAAATATCACAATAAGTCTGTAACATGTTGTATTTAAACTGTTTCAGTTCACCAAAACCCAAGATACTTCAAATCTTTTCACGTGTTGGGTATTTTTTTTTGTAAATAAGTGTGATGTATGGTAATAAAGTTGAGTATTTAAGCGATAGATGGCGCTAGTCATAAAGCTTACTCTAGAGTCCGACATATGTCGCTAGAGTGTAATGATTACTTGAGATGAGATTGACAGGGAACAAGCTTCTCGAACCAGAGAATTACCAACCCTCGGGTAATGAACAGTGTAGCTAAATCCAGACCTATTATTTGTAACGTAAATACTTTTTTTTAAATAATTTTACTTTTTAACAAAGAGTTACCAACACTTAAATCTGCAAAGTTAGGCAGATATAACAATAAGTGAGAAATCTAAAAATTGATTCTCTTTTCCGACTATTAGAATCAACTGGTCGCAAGGAAGAGTTGCAAGATCAATAGTCAAACACATGCCACCACAATTATAAATAATTCATGTTATTTGAAGTGCGCTAGGTTGGGAGCTATAGTAACATGTAAACAAATGTTTTTTTTTGCAAATTTAAGGTTAGATTTGCCACCCGAAGATGTCATCGCATGTAAATATAATCTTGAGATTTTTCTCATGAGTTATTAGAGTCATTCATTAAACATATTTATAGGAAGTTTGAAATTCTAAAAATAAAAAGAAAATCACTCCTGTCTTACACATATATTAAATATTACGACACGGATCACCGTCGGATTCCTCTTCTAACTAAGTACTCTATCTTGACACAAGCAACACATACTCTTATTCCATATCTCACCATCATCATTCAATACTTTATCTCTTTCACTAAAGAGTCTGTAAATCTTTGATTTGTAGTAGTTATCGTAAGAGATTCTTTTACCATCACGTTTCATAGTAACTTTTATGATCTGAATAAATTAAAAATTCGATATCAGACATAATTGTTTTCTACGGACATTGTTTAACCTTCGTCCTCGCCTTGAAAGCGTTGCTACAACCTCGCTTTACACGTCATACAGTAGTTAAGAAGCGATTAAACGCGAAACCGTCTCAAAATTCAACAAAATTTAAATAAACAACGAACAAAGCTCCTTATGTTTTTTACAGTCCATTTCTCACAAGTTGAGACTCCACTCCGTCTGACTTGTAACAGTTGCTTCTGAAAATCAGGAATAATTATTTTGCTCGCTTTTGCCCCGAGGTTCATTAGCAGCTACTTCTGGGTACCGTGCAGGTCTCCACGATACTAACTTCTCGTAAAATATTACATCTTATGAGCTCTGCGCGGAACCCGTAAATTTAATAAGAACGTCAGAAATTGCACTCTTCAGGAGTTTCTGTTAATTGTGAGACAAATTGAACAATTAAAAAATTATTCATTTTTTTCGAGGACATAACTAAATTAAGCTTTTTTTTCAAACCAATAGAGAATGCATTCTCTTAGACTAAGGAAAGTAGTCGTTTATCTTGATGAAGTATAAACTTTAAAGTAGTTAATTAATTACCTTGGTTTACAACGTTTTAAATGAAGATCACTGCGTTAGAGGGCGAGAACTTTAACTCTTTTCTGGTGGCTTTAGGTTCAATTCCAAACAATAAAAAGCAGATTGTTAATTTAATTTAATTTATTTAGTTACATTTATTTAATAAAGAGCGCTCAAAAGTTGTATTTCAAGTTTTAAGATCTAAATATATTCCATGTTTGGGATATGTGGTTAGTAGATAAACGTTGAGTACAGTGTCATTGAAGAGGTCAGAGTCTCTCTCAACCGGAAACCTCGGTAAACCTCATCCGATGATCTCGGTCACCCCTACTATTAAACCAAACGTAACGAACTTATGACAGAGGTGTTGGCTATCGTATGTATGGTTTTGGAGGCGGCGATACTAATTCCCGCCTCTAAAATTGAATTGTTTTATGTGACGCTTCAAAAGATTCCCTACTATCTACATGGAGCCAGTGAAATTATGGTGTCCCCTTTTTGGAAAATGCTTTCAAGTTGGTAGAGAAATTAAAATGAATGATTGACAAGTATCTGCAGATTCAAATCTGGTCTCAAGGTATACAAGCCACCCTGAACGTAGTGCGAAAGCATATATATTATCTGCTTAGAAATTTGTAACCGAGGTATGTACTCGTTTCTTTCATGAAATGCAACGTTTGATACTAAATTGCTTCTTCCTTCTTTAGCCAACTTTTGTTGTTTGCTATGTTCGCTAAATAAAGAGGAAGAGTAACGATGCATAAAATACCCCGAAAATAAATCACGATGATATTTTCTTATTCTCATATCATGGTCTGGTTATTTGTGGTACTTTATCAGGGTGCACGATAAAAATTAAATGGTATAAACCGAGACGTGTTCTACACGCTGAATTAAATAAAAATGTGTAAACTATTTATAGGCGATCACATTTTGAAACCATTAACACAAGACTTTGAATTACTTGAGATTACAATTCGTGACCTTTGTGCCCAGAGCCAAACAAGTTGCTGTTTGGCCATAAATTGAAAATACATTATTTCAATCATTAATATTCCGTTACCCACCCACGCAAAACCAGTACAGTATTACCGTAGGTACACCATTACAATTTAACAGTGGATTCAGTTGTAAAAGTGAGGCAGATTGCCGCGTAATGAAGTTTTCCGTCCCGCTGAGATTCACGGAATCAGTGTTCGCTATTCAAATATTGCTGGCGAAGGGTGCGCCGCTAGCTACACACACCCACCAGGACTAGGTATTAGGTACTAACCAGCCTTAACCCTCGAATGGAGGTGAATATTTCGATAGGATTTAATAAGACCTTGCCAACGCAACTATATGCATCTCCCTTCAACTTTTGTTCCCGCATTCTTTCACCCAATTACCAGTAACCCAATCACCTGTCCCTGTCTGATAGTATGGAGTTTCTACATAACACCAATGAAATTTCAACAATTTATTGAACATCACCAGTCAGTTAAGAAAATCTGTGTAGTGTACACGTGTAGTGTTTTCTCAGTGTATTTAATTCGATTCTATTACGAAAGCTTGCGCAGTTAAAGTTTTGAAAACGCGTTAAATTTTAGTATTTATACAAGATAAAGTTAAAAAAAATATAATTACACACAGATCCATCGTTTAAATAGCGCTAAATATTTTCTGTCGAATAACTCAGAAAAATTAAATAAATTGACAGCATCACAATCAAAATTTTACCTATTAATACAATAAGTAAAAACAATAGCCAATTAAATGTACAATATATATTTGTTTTAGTTCTTAACATGTTATTACTCCATAAGATATACTTTCTTTTATATGAAACAGTTTTCTGGAGCCAGTGATGCAAAGGTATCCCCATTTGGGGTATGTTGTGAAGCTGAAGGTATTGGGGAGGGGAAGGAGACTGGAAAGGGGAAGGTGCATTTCAAGCAAAGTTTCAATTTTGAATGGTGGTCTTAGACTAGGGCGACATTGAAAGTATCTTCCACTCCATTTTAAATGTATAAATCGAAATAAGATAAATTTATTTAATTAAATTTACTTGCGCACGACGAGATTTGAACCAACGACCTTCGGATTACTAGTCGAGAGCCTTTCTCCTCAACCAGGGAGACGGATCTTAAGAGTGGTAATATTTTCCATACCATTTGAAATATCTTTAAAAACTGTTGGCCTGAAACAGCAAAAACTCTCAATTGGTTAAAAAGTTCCACTTAGCCGAAAGGGTGCAAATTTGTTTATTCCATATTAAGAGTTGTAACTCTGGAAAAACCGGAAAAAAACAGACACTATTCATTATAACAATATAAGTACCTTTGAGATTTGACTGCTCATCACATTCTGATGAAATGGTGACTTAATATTATTTCAGATTATTCATGAAATTGTTTGATGTGAAAATATACCCCAGAATGTCAGGTTAGGGTTAAAGATCGTATCTATAAACCGGGGTCGTCTGTTGGAAATAGTGCTTAATAGACGGGGCCTAAGCCGCTTTTAGTAGTGCTGAAGTAGCGGGACCGTGATGTATAGAGGGAGCTAAACCTCGTTATTACGTATTGAAATCGTCCCAAACTTCGAATGGATCGCAGCGGAAATTATATTATTATTCGCACCGTTAATAATGTTATTGAAAACGCGACAGAAATGATTTTTTTTTGGATTTGAATATGCATCAGCATAGAGCAATACAATTAGAGGCGCTAGTCAAAACGTGTTACACTATTAGAACGCACGGATCACAATGAGTATTGTTAATTTACTTAGTCTCTTCAAATTATTGGTAATCGGTTAGGTTAGGTTAGGTTAGGCCCTTAAAATGAACATTTTTGCATTTCATCATCATATATTATCAAAGTAAATGCAGGTGCATGAACACGTGTTCATATATATTAGGAATTTACTAAAATTTTATCCTGTTTTTAAACGGATTATCAATTATTTGAAGAGATTCTTAATAAATAAGAAATATTCATTTTTCTCCGTGCGCTATAATCAGTGTGCATAGTTCGAATTTTGTAGTTTCCGGTCGTTCGGCGTAATAGCGTTGGGAGCTTTGGACACCAAATCGAACTAATTGGTCAAACAAAAATGAATCCTATTGTTTCAATTCATGACACATCTGAATATAATATATAGATCGATGTTCTTTGTTAAGGCATACAAGATTATTTTTGCGCGGAACAGAGATTTAGAAAAACACTATCGATATTATAATTTTATGACATACTGAGATACTTCCATTTATTTTTACTACTTCACCAAATGCATATTCATGTTTTTTTTTTTACTAACTTTTTAGGCTACTAACTTCTAAGTTTGGTCATGCGTTGAAAAAACTCAATGCTCAATTCATGGGGTTTAGAAGCGGCCATCTGGATTCAATGTCCCGGCATGGGGACACTGAATCTAGATCAATTGTCTGAATTCATTTAATTTCAATGTATTTTACGTCCAGCTAGGCTTTTACTTGATGAGAAAAGTTTACTTTTTGTTACGTGTTAATATTGTTCATAATTTTGAATAGATTGTATCCGAAGATTATTTTTTTTCATACCGTTATCGAAGTATACAATCATTTAACTACTCAAGCCTAAGCCATATTCTGTCCGACGGTCAAAATCAAAATGAATGGAATATTTCTGAACGTATCCGAAAAATAAAAAAAAAGGTTTTTGAAAGGTGAAAAAATACGATTTCAAATTTTATTATTATAAATTAAAACTACATTTTTCATAAATTAAAATTTTGAATGCGAAGATAAAATAAAGTAAAAATTTATCGCCTTCGTTTTATTGTCACTTCACTTCTTTGTACTTTCATATAAAAATAATTAATAATTTTTTTTCTGAAATTGCGTTCGGAACCTTTAGTTTCATAAAGGTGAACATTTTAATTCTTCTGTGATAAACTTCTCCGATTTAATATAAAGCGTGGAGTTTTCTCTTTTTAACACCGTTTAGATCTAAAGATCATTTTGTCACCATGACAGAAAGAGAGATACCACGATTTCTATGAGACCATTTGAGTCGTTTCCAAAAGCGAATAAATTAGCATGAAAGGTTAAGTAACAATGAAATTATTATATTAGTAAATTAACAAATAAAACTTGTAAATTCCCAAAAAGATACAGATATATTCTGAAAGCATGGTACATATTATGTAGAAATACTCATCACTATCAATCAGTTTTTGTTATTTATTAGCATGCAGGATAAGTGTTATTTTAGATAATGTATGACAATAATAATATCCGAATAAGTTGTAACAATATTATGTGGATAATAAATAATAACAATATTATGTATTTTAAATTCCTGTAATATTCAAAAAACTGTTTCTGAAAAATTAAGAAAATACACAGATTTAGAGAATTAAATTAAAAGAATTTTTCATTCTCAGACTATAAAAATATTACCATTTGTTATTTCGGCTACTAATTTATACCTAGCTCTCTGATTCAAAATTAAGGCGTATTAGATCTGTCAACGAATTTATACATAAAATGCAAAAATCAGTCATTTTAAATACATGTAGGATTACGAAAGATTTTTAAAATATTTTTATCGAGGGATCAGTAGGATTTATAGGTCCATTAAGAAGTTCTACCGAGCCGAACCCTCTGATATGAAAATATCTGGAGTCGGTGAATTATTTTCCTATTTGATCTCTGGTGATTTGAACTGTTATTTTTGTAACTAACTAACTAACTAACCATCACGGCGTTTCCCCGCAGGGGTATGCAGAGAGGACGGACCGCCAAACAACTCGGTCTTGGCACACACTTCTTGCCTCATTCACATTCATACATCGTCTCATACATACTCTTCTATTATTCTGACTCTTGACATGGCCCGACTCGAGTATCTGATTCACTTGATCGTGCCATGTCTGCCTCGGGCGTCCCCGACTTTTGCTACCATTCACATTTGCATCATATATCCTCCTTACACTCCTATCTTCGCTCATTCGCTCTACATGCCCAAACCATCTAAGCGTCCCTTTCTTAATCTTACTCATTACGCTTACATCAGCCTTCCACTCTTTGCGGATCTCCACATTCCTCACACGATCAAACGTGGTTTTACCACACACACGCCTCAGGGATCTCATTTCAACAGCATTTAATCTACTTTCATCCTTTCTTTGCCAGTTCCATGCCTCACTTCCATACATCAAGGTAGGTACCAGCAATCCGTTGTGGACTGCTAACTTCGCTTCTTTGGACAATTTTTTGTTAGCGCCAACGGCATTCAGTCCTCCATTAACGGAATTACCTGCATTTACCCTTCTTTCAATATCTCTGTCAGCCTTCCCATCTCTCGTAAACATACTTCCTAAATACACAAACTCATCCACCTGCTCCAAGTATTCTTCATTCACAATTATATTGCACACTGTTTTCGTACTCTCTCTTTCAAACACCATTACTTTAGACTTACTTACATTCATCATTAACTCATTCTTCGTGCATACTTCGTTCATCCTAGACACGAGAGACTGTAGATCATCTATACTATCAGCAATCAGCACCGCATCATCAGCATACAACAGGCAACATACTTTCAAATTATTCAAATTCGCGCCCAATCCCACCTCTTTCAATTCTTGCATACAATTATCCATGTATAGATTGAATAACCACGGTGACATTACGCAGCCTTGTTTAACACCTTTTGTGATATCAAACCACCCCGTAAAACCACCGTTTACCCTAACACATGCAACGCTTTCCTCATACAGAGACGCAATTGCCTGAGTCAGATTTGTATTCACTCCATACTTGGACAACACTTTCCATAGATTTTTCCTGTCGACTCGGTCGTATGCTTTTTGTAGATCTACAAAGGCACAGAAAGGTTTCTGGTTTTTTGCCAGAAACTTCTCAGTGAGCATACGCAATGAGAAGATCTGGTCCATGCACCCTCTTCCACTCATAAAAGCACCTTGCACATCCCATATTTTATCCTTTGTTTCCTTTCTTACTCTTTCAATCAAAATTCTACCATACAGCTTGCCAACTGAACTTAGCAGGCTAATAGCCCTATAAATTCCACATTCCATACGTGACCCTTTACCTTTGTATAATGGCATGATCACAGCCCTTCACCAATCTAAAGGCGTGTAACCTTCCTTTAAACATTGGTTAAAAATATTGCACAACCATGTGAGAATTATACGGCTACCTCCTCTAAAATATTCAGCAGCAGTATTGTCAAACCCGACAGCTTTACCATTCTTCATACATTTAATCGAGCTTTCTATCTCATTCATGCTAATTTCGGTAACATTCACTCCATCGTCATTCATATCTGATTCGCCGCTGGACTCACTGTCACTCACTTCGCTTTCGAAGATTTCATCGAAATAATTCATCCATCTCTCTTTTATTTTTTCCTCATTCGTCAACATTTTTCCATCTTTTGATTTTATCACTTTCATGCTTCCGTTTTCTGGGCCACTCCGGGACTTTTTGACTTCTTTCCAAAACAACTTAATGTTTTCTTGGAAATGGTTTGTCATTTTCATTCCTTCTTCCTCTTCCAGGCGTTTCTTTCGTTCTTTCATTCCAACTCTTACTTTTTTCTTACATTCCTTATATACTTCTTTCGCTCGATACTTCTCTTTGCTGGAAGCACTGCCAGCCGCAATCAGACATAACCATGCTTTCTTCTTCTCTGAGACCAGTGCTTTAATCTCATCATCCCACCATGCATCACCTTTCTTCTTACCTTGCTTACTTATTCCACAAACCTCCCTATCAGATTCACAAAGACACACTTTTATGTGGTTCCATGTTTCGTCTATGCTTAGACCATCCATTTCCTTCGCATTCAATCTTATCTCTGCACAATTCACATACTTACTTCTCACATTATCGTTTTGCAGTTTTTCTATTTTGACTTTTGTTGGAGTAAGTACCGTTTTCACTTTAGAGCGCCAACCGCGAAAGAGGTTTATTCTCGACACTACAAGAAAGTGGTCAGTTTCGACCTCAGCCTCTCTGAAAACTCTTGTGTCCTCGGTAACAGCCCTCAACCTAGAGTCAATTACTACAAAATCAATAATTGACCTCTCATTTCCTCTTTATCACGTATATTGGTGGATACCTTTATGACCGAAGAAAGTATTCGACACAAACAGGTTCCACTCTAAACATACTTCAAGTATTCTGTTCCCGTTGTCATTCGTTCTTTTATCCCCAAGCATACTTAAGACCAAATCAAATCCGTCACGTCTAATTCCCACCCACCCATTTAAACCGCCTGCCATTATAATCCTTTCGTTCATATTTTGTAGTCTCATTACATCATTCACACCAGTCCAAAAAAATCATCTTTTACTTCATCGCTTTCAGAACTAACATAGGCGTAGCAAATAACAAAAAACATCCTTGTCAAACCGAATTAAATCTGATCGACATTATTCTCGGACTTACACATTCATACTGCAACAAACATTCAATCATTCTGGGAGATAGTAGCGCTGCAACACAAGTCCTCTCCGTATCTGGTCTCCCAGACCAAATGACGAGCCTATCATTATGCTGCATTGTACCGCTACCTTTTTTCATACTCTCTGTTGTACAAAGTACGTCCAAACATTTGCTCACCATTGTATCACAAAGTTCTTTCATCTTTCTTTCCATTCTTCCTCTAATGTTCCATGTACCAATTTGACATTGATCACGTTCCGTCCTCCTCTTTGCGCCACCGAACTGTTAGCGATGTGTTGGATAGCGAACCCCATCGACATCTTTGTCGGCCATTCCCTTCCAAGGACTACTTTTTGTATTATTTTTTATTTATTATGTTTATATAATGCACTCGCATAATGTGGATTGACTAGATGATCATTTGTGGAAAAGTGTGTGGAAGGGTTTAGTTTTTCCTGTGGGGAAGATTTAACCCGGACATAAAGTCGAAAAATATTTATAATTAGTAATATAATTATGTATACATATTTACACTGTTATTGAACATGTACATCCTGATTACAAACTGCTTAATTGTAGTTTAACGGAGTAATACTTAAAAAAGTGAATTCTTCGACACGGGTAAGTGGTATTTACTCTTATGGATCCGGTCGTTTTTACTGGTAAAATTTAAAGATGTCTTTCTAAGTTTGTTTTTAAAGCACCGAAAACGACAAAAGCCGATTAGAGAAACTTTAGGGGTCGTGTGTGAAGTTTGCATATTGAAAACAGCTTTTATAAATTGTCGTTTTCAACTAGACTAAAAAGAAATACTGTAATAGTCATAAATTAGAATTTTAATCAATTTTAATATCCCATGCATACGCTTCCAATACTAAACTTGCGGTATATTGATGTATGGAGAACGCTTTAACTTGTTATTGCCTTTTGAAATTGTACCCACCTTAAAACAGATCGTAACTTTAGCAGTTCTGTTAGAAAACATAATATATTATTATGAATGGAGCAATTAATATAAAAGATTGATTATTGGATTTGTTCGCTATTTCGTATCGACATTAAATATAAAATGATTTTCATTTTGAATGACTTAGTTAACAGCAATGGAAGATGATTCGTTTATATTTTTTTTACTATATATATTTATTTATTTTTAACTCAGGGCCTATGCCATCTCTAGGGATGCTGTGTGGAGGGTCTTCTTGAGGAGAGGAAGGAGTCAATATGTGTTTTCAAGAGGAGGGAGGAAACACAGCGGTCGGAAAATCGTTTCTCAGTCGAGCTGTTGAACTCAAGAACCACCTGTTCTCATGTGACAGTCAACTATGTACATATGTTGGGCGCGCGTTTGGCTTATTTCCTGACTATGCACCGGTGCCGAAAAAATCAATAAAGCAACATCCATTGTAATACCAGTAGAATGAGGACAACATACCTCGAAAAATTGCAATCCGTTTTTTAAGACAGCGGAATCTATTAAGCGGACCGACCGTAATTGCAGAGTCAAGAGTTTTTTTCAAATATTTTGGCCCTCCAGACCAGAGGTGGCTGCCAAATTCAACAGGAGGGAGCATTTGTGATTTGTCTAGGGTCAGCAATTATATTATTTTGATGGTCTTCATTTTACATACTTGGGTATTCTTTAAAATGCGGGTTTTTATTGCGGGTTATTCCATACTCATCCAAATTTTCCAAATAGATACACTTAAGATCTGGGTATCATTTCGAAGAGCAAGAGGCAAACCACTTGATAGTATTTTTGGCAATGGAAGGGTTCGAAAATACTTTGAATAAACTACCATATTAGTCGTACGTTGACCGCCGAAGAGCGCACATTGAAATAACCAGATCAGATCCTGCGCAGAAAAGTAAGATTCGTTAAAATAAGATTTGCAGCGCAGTCCATTGTGGGACTTTTCTGCGCAGGTTATGAATGTTCGTTTTTAACCGTACCCCGTACAAATTGGGTTACGTAGCGACCCAAAAATGTATGAGGTGAGAAAATTATAATAAATTCGTAAAAGTGTCTTACAAAATATTAGATTTTTGAAACAAGCATGATTTTTAAATTACCCAATTTGTGATTTGTAGTTGTTTTTACGCAGCCAGCAATTTGTGCGACATTGTAAAAAACTGATAGTCCGTAAACTGATTTTATTTTCGAGGAATGCGAGTTGCTTGTATACTGTCAGATTAATTTATCGACAAATCACAGAAAAGGAGACGTTCACACCTCGTTCCCACTACGCGCAATATAGTTTGTTCCCTTGTCCCTATTGGCTGGCCTGTTAATTTAAAAGTCTACGAGTTTTTCAAACTTCGATTCCCTTTTCCAATATTCCGGGATTAATGAAATTTCCCCCATTTGACGTTAAAAGTTAGATAAATATTACTGTCTACATCTTATTTATGAATACTCACATAAGAAAAACTCCTTGAAAAGCAGGTGCAACGCCGGGTACTTCACTAAAAACAGTTAAATACGTGAAATAAAGCTTACAAAAAATCAAAAATGAGAAATACCTAATACGAGTATTTGACTTAATGTGTCCAGAGGTTTTCAAAATATTTGCCTTATATTTTGGTAAGTATAATTAAGTAACATTAATTTTCAATTTTAGTTCCAGTATTTTCCGAAGATACCTATAAACAAATTATACATAGCCACTAACATAATTCAGCAACAAAATAAAATAAACAGAAGAGAAATTTAAACAAAGCTAGAAAATTGTATTCAAAATATTTTAATTTTTTACGAGGTAAAATGATACCAATTTTATGTGAGCACTTACACGAATTTAGTCTTTTCTTATTTTTTTCCTACATTCTTCTGAATAGAACTATTTTTAACGCTTTTATGCAGAAATAAAAAAAAAAACAGCTTAATTCTAAGTACCCACAGAAAATCACATTAAAAAAATATTTTCCACAAAGGATTAGCTCACTGTAAATAATTTGTTGTTGTCAATATTTTCGTCCTATTTTTATACCTGAAAACACTTGTTTAAGACATTTTCTGGGAAGAGACGACCACTTGTCAAACCACACGATGTGGATCGATGAAGCAAATTAATCTCATAGCCTTGCAATGAAATGTTGTCACCACCAGTCATAAATAATAATGTGGTGTCAGGATGAAAAAATACAGGCGTGATATTCACTTACTAATCAATATAACGCTATAAAATTACATATGTAGAGAATAACACCTACTTAAATTACACCTATATAAATTACACCTACTGTTAAAAAGAATATTTTTTTAGGTTTAAGTTTTAGAGAGTATTTCATCAACTCCTTTATAGCTTGTCTATGAGATTACGTATATTAATAAATAACGCGTATTAATAAATATGGCCACCATTCTTGGTACGAGTCCCGAATAGTAAACCCACACTTTATTAATATAAAATCGTAAATTGGAAATATACATTATTCTATGGATAAGTTATCAGGAGAATTAGAGTTTGATAATAAGCCCTAACGAAGCTTGGGAAAAGCGAATTATGTCTTTTTTGTGGTAATACATTTTAGTATTCTTACACATTTTTTATTTCTAGTAAATAAACTCATCCTTACTGTTATTTTTTGCTACTTAATCCCATGGTAACAAATAATTTAGTTAAGTATTTTGGCCCCAAATCCGAATTTAAGTTTTGTATGAAAAAGGCCACGCAGCCCCTCCTCTTAAACTTCCAAATGTAATACCTCTCCGCAGTGATATTTTTTACTGCCTCACACAGAGATTTTTCGAATTGTAGTAAAGATAAATTTATAACGCCGAACAGGACTTTTGTCATTCTATTATGAATTAAACTTTAATTATTCAGTTTCATTATCCGCAGCAGTCGAACCCGTATACAAGAAGTTGCGCCGTTAATCCTAATTGCATTCTCCGAGAAATTCACTTACCTGCAGCGAATTATGACTCCCGGTAGTTTTAATTAACCCGCTGGTGCTGCCGCTGCCCGGAAGGCAGAAAAAGCAAACGGTGGAAATATAATGCCATAGCAAATTTATGTCACTCACCTCTGAGCTTATCGTTCAAAGTATCCTGTAAAAATAACGATGAAAAATGGTGATTCATTAAAAGCGTTCCCAGTAATACGATATTAAAATCTGAAACTTTTTAAAATTAGCTTTGTACTGTTGCGAGCCTACGTAGTGTCTAGCTTCTAATAAAGTAGATGACGGTTTAAAAAAAGTTAATTTAACCTCTCAGGCATCTGGTATATTTTGTCAGAAGTTCAGAGTGTTTCCACTTTGCAACAAAGTCGAAATAAATAGAACATTTCTGAATTTATCCGAACATTAAAAATTGTTTTTGAAAGGTTATGAGTTACTCCTTCAAATTTTATTTGAATAAATTTAAAAAAATACAATTACACTCAGACCCGTCTTTTAAAAGTGCTAAATATTCTCTGTCGAATAACACAGGCATGAAATTAAATAATTTGACAGCTTCACAATCAAAATTTTACTTATTAATACATTATGGAAAGTGTTGTCCAAGTATGGACTGAATACGAATCTCACTCAGGCAATTGCGGGTGCGACTCAGGGTGCGTAGTCGGGATACACGCCAAACGCGCGCCCAACATTTGTACACAGTTGACACTTGTCACATGAGAACGGGTCGCTTCTACGATTCGTTCTTAAGTTCAACAGCTCGGCTGTGGAACGAACTGCCGGCCTCTGTGTTTCCTCCCTCCTACAACATGGGACTCTTCAAGACCCATGTTCACTCCTTCCTCTCCACAAAAAGACCCTCCACACAGCATCCCCAAAGATGACATAGGCCCTGAGGGAAATTATTTTCTTCAGGGCCTCCTGTGTGGAGTAAATATAAAAAAAAAAAAAAAAAATTGCGTCTCTGTATGAGGGAAGCGTTGCATGTGTTAGGGTAAACGGTGGTTTTACGGGGTGGTTTGATATCACAAAAGGTGTTAAACAAGGCTGTCTAATGTCACCGTAGTTATTCAAGCCATACGTGGATGATTGTATGCAAGAATTGAAAGAGGTAAAATTGGGCGCAAATTTGAGTAATCAGAAAGTATGTTGCCTGTTGTATGCTGATAATGCGATGCTGATTGCTAACAGTATGGAAGATCTACAGTCTCTTGTCTGGGATGAACGAAGTATGTATGAAGAATGAGTTGATGACGAATGTAAGTTAGTCTAAAGTAATGGTGTTTGAAAGGGAGAGAGTACGAAAACAGTGTGAAATCTCATTGTGAATGAGGAATACTTGGAGCAGTTGGACGAGTTTTCAGGAAGTATGTTTACGAGAGATGAGAAGGCCGACAGAGATATTGGAAGAAGGTTAAAAGGTCAATATTGAAGAAGCGAAGCTAGCAGTCCATAATGGAGTGCTGGTACCTACCCTGATGTATGGGGGTGAGGCGTGGATCTGGCAGAGAAAGGATGAAAGTAGACTGAATGCTGTTGAAATTAGATCCCTGAGACGTGTGGTAAAACCATCTATGATCGTGAGAGAAATGTGGAGATGTGGTAAATGTAGAGCGAATGAGCGAAGTGTAAGGAAAATTTATAACGCAAATGCAAATGGAAGCAGAAGTCGGGGACGCCCGAGGAAGACATGGCACTGCAAAGTGAATCAGATACTTGACTTGTGCCATGTCAAGAGTCAAAATAATAGAAGAGTAAGTGTGAGACGACGTAAGAATGTGAATGAGGCAAGAAATGTGTGCCGAGACCGAGTTGTTTGGAGTTCCGTACTCTCTGCCTACCCCAGCCGAGAAACGGCGGGATGGTTAGTTAGATAGATACTTAATTCTCTTTTATTTGTAGTTCGTAAATACGTAATGAGTGCGGTTCACAGTATTTCTATTGTTAATAGACTGAGAGCTTTATAGAGACCATTATTTTAAATTTTTCACTTGTAGCAAACACTTTGTGGGTATACATAATTATAATAATTAAAATAAAATAACTTTGTTTAAATACCACTATATACAATAAAATACAATAAAGTGGTATTTAAACAAAGTTATTTTATTTTAATTATTATCATTATTTTAAAATTAACGGGACCTTTACAATAGCATACATATTAATGACCTACTATTAATAAATACCCAAAACGATGATCCGGACACAAAATGTTCGATTTGAATTTATTAATAAATAAATACGGGGAAATGAAATAAAAACGCGAGTTAGTACCAGAATTTTGTTTGTTTATATTTACACATAAACTTGTTCAGTCGAATATCAAGGGCGCTAAGGCGTGCAAGCTCTCTAAATAGTAGGTAGATAGCTTTAAAACTTAGTATATTAGTGATATCTATTAAAAACTCAAATAATGTTGACTGTACTTCAAAACATAAAAAATCAACCAGCTTAAAACTAAGATTTTTCACCGTAAATAATAAAAGCATTTTCAATTTTCGACTTAGTTGCGCCATCTCCTGTGCCAAATAGTAGCAAATTTCTAAGTTTTTAATGGTTTAAATGAGGATTGGACCTTCCTCCCCAAGGACTGGAGTCAACATTGCTAACGCCTAAGCTAAATCCTAATTGGATGGTACCGACATCTTTTTTGGGTATTAACTACCGACTATGTTTTTAAAACCCTGAATGTAATGACACTAAAACAATTATACGCAAAAGATATACTAATTTACGCATTCAAAAACCAGGACAGCTTTACACAGACAAACTCAGATAGACTCACAAGATCCACATTACAACACATGTTACACCAACCTACAACTAAAACAACTTTTGGACAAAGAAATATGCAGTATTATTCTATAAAATTATTTAATGTCCTCCCTTTTGAAATAAAAAATATTAAAAAAATAACTGACTTCAAAAGAAACATTAAGAAATGGATTATGGATAAGGGAAGGAAAAATATAGATATAATTTTGCAACCCAACAAAGACTAAAGCTTGTATTATGTTTTATTTTTTCTCTAAATATTGTTTTTTTAATTTTCTATGTAGTATTTTAACATATGTACTTATACTATTTCAAACATATAACCATGTACAATGTGACCTTAGAACGGGGTACCCCAGTAAGGACACATTATCTTATATAAAAAAATTGTTGAATAAAAAGAATAATAATAAAAAAAAATAAAAAAAACTGCTGTTATCTTTTTAATAGAATGCATTGTCATCAACAACCAGTATGTCTGCCGAGTTTTTGCTTGATCGGATGTCAAGAAGTGGGTTAATTTTCGCTTTTAAGATTGTATTTCATTAATTCATTCATTTGTTCAAGACAACAAAATTGAAATTCAAATAGATCCATTAAAAAATACAGATTATGTTCAAGCATAAAAAAATATCTTTCAAATTCTTAGCTTCTCAAGCAAATACAATTTAAGGAGTGTTAAAAATAAACTAGCACTGTAAATTATTTACGCAATAACAAATGTCACAGACTGTCATGCTGTGAAAAGGTTAATATTTGAGGGATTAACTGAAAGAATGAAAAAATGAAAAATAATAAGAAGACTTATATTATTTTAAAGGCAGTGTTAACAAACACAATCATAAGAATTACAGAAGGAAAAAAAGTATAATAGCCTTATTAAAAAACGTGGTAATAACGACCGTGTATGTAAAAATCTTACTCTCATAGAAAATTATATGAACTAGTTCGTGGAAAGATATATGGTTACGCCACTACGCATTATAAATTAATTTATACACACATGTACATACATGCGACCACTGTACTGAGATAATATTGCTGTTCCTTGTCCTACCTTCCTCTACTCTCGCACCTTTTCGCTGCGCATTGTGTAGTCAGTCGCTTACAATAATGTGTCACCGCTCGCTGAAATATATTTATGATCTGCTATACCTATATATATTTTACACCCGCGCAATTTTCGTGCAAAACCGCTTTGTGTTCAGTGCCACCGCTGAGAGGAGGTTAGACAGGAAGAAAACGAGTACCCTTTTCCTAGTGAGTCCTTTCTTACCCATGCAATATATTATTGTCTTATGTGCAGTGGTAATTACACTAACATTCAAGGTCCTTCGACAAACATTAATATATACACTGCTTATCCAGCAAACGAGCGTTGTTTGTCTGTTGTATAAACTTGAAAAAATAATAATTTCTCATCGAATTTCGTAATTTTTCCAAGGTATTGCATAAATTTTATATATTTCTTAATTTTGAAGATATCGTTAAAGCAAATATCATTTTTGTAAATAGATACAATTTGCTTTTAGACAAATTCAACTCCAATTGAGATGTGGATTCACCAGGTTCCCTTTTGGACTACGAATATCTGGACACCGTGTCTAGTACTGTATGGAATGACTTTTAAACAAAAAATGTATACAGCCTGTTCTCAGTTTCCATTTGAACATCGGGTGAGATAAATGTTAATTACAACCAACTTTAAAGGTATCCGCTTTCATCATTATAAATGTATTAATAAATATTACTAATCCAATTATATCACTGCTAAAATCAGCAAATGTACCACACAGCGACATTATTTGACCTTTGGACAGTTTTCCGAACTAACAGCCGAGAACAGAACCACGTCCTCAAACAACACAGAAGTAAAGTTTTCCACCCCATTCCCTCGTTTCCGAATCCCAATTAAATCTGATATGTTCTGATGGGTTGTAATTTGACCCCGGTAAAGTTGATTTAGGACTGAATGTGTTTTAACGCTTTTACAGGGCTGCAAAACAATTGGATTTGTCAAATGCTTTGTCTAAATGCCCGGAGTTGCAAGGAGAAATCAAGTAAAGTCATGAAAGAGAGAGTACGAAAAGAGTGTGTAATATAGTCGAGAATGTTGAATATTGGAGCAGATGGAGTTTATTTAATTAGGAAGTATGCCTACGAGAGATGAGAAGGCTGACAGAGATATTGAAAGAAGGGTAAATGCAGATATCTCCACTAATGGAGGTATGAACGCGGTTGGCGCTAACAAAAAAAAACATTCCGAAGAAGCGAAGCTAGCAGCCCATAATGGAGTGATGGTATGTACCCTGATGTATGGCATTATCAGTGTGGCATGGAACTGGCAGAAGAAGGATGAAAGTAGACTGAATGCTTTAGAAATGAGATCCTTGAGGAGCATGTGTATTAAACCATGTATGATCGTGTGAGAAATGTGGAGATTCACAATGCAAGAAGCGTAATGAGTAAGATTAAGAAAGGGATGCTCAAAAGGTTTGAGCGAATGAACAAAGAAAAGAGTTTAATCAGAAAATATGACGCGATTGTGAACAGTAGAAGAAGTCGGGATGCCCGAGGAAGACATTGCACGATCAAGTGAATCAGATACTGGAGTCGGGCTATAATAATAACAATATTTGGACGATTTGTATGTCGCCTTTTTTGTGCAAAATCACCTCAAGGGCGCTGTAGAGATATTTAATACATTTCTATAATAATCTAAGTTATTACTAACTATATATGGAGATAATATACAGTACCATACTTACCTGGTAGGTCCCTTAAGATTAACACTTAATTAACATTAACTAATTGTTTATTAGCGAAATTTAGACACAGGATTCAGGACATAATTAAAAAATTGGGTATAATTAGTCTTTCTATCAGGAATGGTATAATTAATTTATTGGTATGACAGCTTAAAAAGGCAAGCTTTTAGTTTAGACCTGAATTCTTTTGGACTTGTTATGGATCTTAGTTCCGGAGGGAGTTTATTCCAAGCCTTCGGTCCAGATGCTCCGTAAGCGCGATCACCAAACTTAGTATTTTTTTTATTTTTTTTTTATTTATTTGGTACATTATTTTTACAATTTATGTTTTCCAGTAATGTAGGCCTCACTGGGTGGCTTGCCCATGCTGAGGCCTTCATTTTATAATATAAAAATATAATGTACATATTATTTAAAGAGAAATAATACATTTAAAAAGAAAATAATACATTTAAAATTAAAAAGTAATACAATGAAAATAATATTGTGTGTTTGTGAGTGATGTGTGTTTATATTGGTTTTGTGTGTTACGTGTAGGTTTTATTTTAATTTTATGCTATGATATTTTGGTAATATTGTCTTTTTTTTCTTTAATCCATTTTGTAATTTTGTGTGTGAATTTATTTTTATTTTCCTCAATTTTGATTTCAAGTTTTACACTGTTGAAAGCTTTTATAGCATGGTATTGGTAGTGTCTTTGTCCAAAGCTTGAATTTACTGTCGGAGTTTTTATGTTTTCTTTGTAAGCTTGTCTAACTGGTCTGTTAGTGTGTTAAGCCTTTATTTGGCTTGCGCTTAGGTTCCATCAGTCTGCCTCAGACCAGTGTTTTCCGGGACGAGAGTCAGAATAATAGAAGTGTATGTATGAGCTGATTTATGAATGTGAATTAGGCAAGGAATGTATACCAGGACAGTGTTGTTCTGCCTACCCCTGCGGGGAAACGGCGTGATGGTTAGTTAGCCGATCGTTATCCGAACGTATAATATAACGCGTTAAAACCACAATATGACACCACAAAGAGAAATATATAAAATATTATTTATTTTACACCCCTTACTTACCATAATAATATCGCAAATGAGTTATTTTGGAAACTAATATAGTTATTAGTTACGTTAGAAGACGAATTTGAACCCAATAAACATTTTTCTAACCATACGTGACGGTCGTATGATATTTCATCAAAATGACAACTAAACACACCTTTATAGACTCATTAAAAGTGATGAAACAAAAACTAGATTAAATATTTACCTATGTTACCTATTTAACCTAGTTTTGTTTCATCACTTTTCATGATTTTATATCACTTTTTGTAGGTGTGTTGAACTGTAATTTTGATGAGATACCCGGTCATCGTTATTATTTTGTCATTTTTAATAATTAACTAATTACCTTTGCTTATATGCTCAGTCAAGAAAATTTGATAAAATGGTTTTGAGTATGTGATTCCTTGGCTAAGAGTTGTACCTTCTATTACGGGCGTTTTTTTCTTAGCGTTCGCTCAATACTAATTGTAGAATGCGGCCTTTGCTATTTGAACGGTTTAAACAAAACATTAACATAAGAAAATAGCTACTTATCTATGTCTCTTACAGTTTGAATTTCGATTCGAAGTAAAATTGGGTCGTTAAAATACAAATTGGCCATTTTCTCAGACGTAGGCAGATTATTAAAATAACATTTCCTTTAGCCTCTCAGGGCTAAAACAAACAGATTTTAGTATTTTACCAACAATTTCTATACAAAATACATAGATTACAAGAAATCGTCAACATGAAAACTAATTAGGCAATAAGTTTTCTAAGGGTGGAGTGTAAATAAAAAATAATTTAGCAACTTATATTTTTAACTGTAACTTGACTATAATATTGAAAATGTATATGCACAGAGCAGATAAGTGCTGTGATTTTGAACAAATTAAAAAAAATCTGAAGTAGGTATTTCTAAATACTATAAAACCAAGTCGCTATCCGCGTCTGTCTGTTTGTAGGTTTAGTCTTCTAAACTACGCAACGGATTTTGATAGGGTTTTCACTATAATTTAGAAAATTTCTTCTGAAAGGTTTATATATGTTCATGTAAAGGTTTATATATGTTTATACCTGTTCACTACTGGGAATGGAATTAGATATAAACATAAACTGGAAAGAACATGTCTCAAAAATTGTAGCAAAAATCAGTAGTTTTTCTTATGTTCTGGGTACCTTAAGAAAAATATTAAACACCGAATCAGTAATAGCCGCATACTATGGTTATGTATACTCAATAATAAAATACGGTATTATTTTTTGGGGAAACTCGGTAAACGCTAAAGATGTTTTCATCATACAAAAGAGATGCATAAGAAAAATTACAAACTCTGATCGTTTAGATTCATGTAGACCTATGTTTAAAAATCTGAAAATTCTGACAGTCACAGACATATATATATTGGAGTTATGCATGTTAGTGCGATCATCTACAGACAAGTTCCCACTAAAAAACTCAACACATAAATACGCTACAAGGCTCACAGAAAACTTACTAATACCAAAAGCAAACAAAACAATATTCCAAAAAGGACCATACTACATGGCCATTAAAGTATATAACAACCTTCTACATAACATTAAACAAATACAAGATACACACAAATTCAAATCGTTACTAAACACTTTCCTTGTTAATAAATGTCACTACACGTTGAGTGAATACCTCACGTAAATGAAACACCTATTTTTATTGGTATATATATTTGTATTTTTTTTTATTTTTTCATTGGTATATTGTTATTTTATCTGTATAAACATTGTAATTAAATAAATGTGGTTAGCTGGAAGAAATGGGGTCTACCCATAAACTATACCTTTTGTAATTTTAATTTTACAATAAATAATTTTTGATTTGATATATATAATACATGCATGCTATATTTTTTGGAAGTACAGAAAATTGAGCAACACCGGGTACACAACAGCTAGTCTTCTCTATATAAGAATGTGTGGTGATTACCTACCCGCGATTCATGCATCACAAAACATGGATTTGGTCTCTGAGACGCGCTACGATAGTCACCTATCCCAGAGGAATGGGTCTCTTTCAGTAACAGCATTTAAAACAATAAACTATTTTATTTACAGCCCATATCTCCTGGAATGCTACAAATTGTTCGTAGCAAACAACTACCTCCAAGATTGACACCACGATCTGCTATGTATTCCACACGATACAACGGACGTTCTGGCCAGCATAGCATGACAAGAGGAATGGTGTTCCTGAATGATATCTCTTAGCCTCTTGACATTTTAAATATTGGTCTTGAAGGTTTCAATAGCCATTTTAGGCAAAAATTATACATTCATGTATTTTTTTTGAGTTATGCAAATAATTTTATGTTTGTGTATTGTAAGAGGATTAATAAATATGCAATACACCTAATAACTAAAAATAACACATTAAAAAATGTCAAAGATCATCGTTTCCTGTTTGGTAGAAAGTAGTTCAATTCACGTGTAGCTAAGTTGTTGTGAAAACACTATTGAAAAAAGAAATAAAATACCTATAAATCGTTCCTGCAAAGATAAAAATATCATTTCTCGTTTCGCAAATTAATTAAGAAAGTGTTGAGTTAAGACTGTACTTTGAAAATTGTTTCTACTATCCAGTGGAAATTACGAAAATGTCGTTGTGTATTATTATCATAGTCCCGATTTTGCATGGTAAAGTTATTGTTTGTTCTTGGGTAATTATAGTTTAAAATCGACAACAAAAACAGAAGTAAATAAATGGAATGTCAAACTGAGGAATAAAGGCAAAGCACTTGATTTAAGTGTTTTTAGAAGAACGAATTTGTTTTTGCTATTTCAGACAGCTTTCTTCAAATTTATTATCTTGCAAGAAAAATTATGCTAACGACTGTTGTTCTGAACTATTTGATCGACGAATCTGAGGCTCCGATCAGTCAAGTGGTTTGTTGAGCAACGCTCTATCCGCTCATTTCCAACCTTGAACCTAAAACGCTGGAAAACCCCTAGCGCAACACGTCATAACACCACAAAAATAAATCACAATAATACTTCTAGCCGTGAAAATCTTAAATCATACGAGCACTAATGTATTAAAAATAAGCCTTTACTTGACTTTTACTAATGCTGCGGAAGTAAATTAGTCAAAATGACTTTAGAAATTTCACCGTAATCAGGCAACCAAAACAAACCAAAACGTTGCAAAAACTTAACACAGAATTAGGAAATAAAGATTTTGCAGTTAATAACATCATCTGGCATCCAAAGAATTTCGCTGTCATTTTACATCTTGTTCACACTTTTTGTAACTAATCCTTTGCTGAGCGGGGTTAATCAAGTTGTTTTGTTCTTCTAGTTGGATTGAAGCTTGATCGTTTCTTGAGCGAGAGATGCAATGAGAAGAGAGGGTAGTGTTGGGCTAAAATTTCGGCTCAACATCAGTATGAGATCAGTAGGGTTGGGAACAGCGGTCGTTATTATTATAATAATATTATTCTATTAAAAAAACTTATTTATGCAGTCAAGAACATTGCTAATGTAAATATTGTGAATTCACCCCCTTTCCTCGCATAACTGGATGTGGAAAATGACAGTATGGAATTGTCAAATTGTATTTCACGGAAATTATGACAGTCAGTCATTCTCAATTATAAAAAAACAACTATTTGTCATTTTTTAAATAAGCCATAAAAAAATATTTTCAATTGGATTTTTGATCGACTCTGCGCAATCTAATCAACTTTACTTTTTTTATAAATACGTTATCGTTCTATTCATCGACTACAGAAAGATGTTTTGTCCAAAGAACAATAAACGAGATTAATTAATAAAATATGGTACAAAGTTTCCCTTAACCCTCCAGGCCTAAGGGCATATTGACTGTTACCTTAAAAATGAAGTCGAAGAATTTATTTGAATTTATCAATAAAATCCAAATAAATGACATATTTCTGAACGTCTTCTTAAACTAATAACTATTTTATTAGAAATAAACAAAAAAAAATTTCAAATCAAACATAAAAAGTTTTAAAAATGGCTCACCTTCTTTTTTTCGTCTGAACACTGAAGTAAATGATAACGAAAAACAAATACATGTTTTATTAGAAAAATGTAATATAAACATTACTTCCATGTCGACTTCTTGTCGTGTCATATAAAAACAAATCATATAAAATACACAATTTTTTTCTAAAATTGCGGTAGGGACTTTTGTATTCATAGAGGTGTATATTTAATTATTCTATGGTTAACTTCTATATTTGAATATAAAGCTTATTTTTTTCTTGTTTTTAACATCGTTTAGTTCATATTTATGACTGACATTTCTAAGAGAGCTGTTCCGGAGAGCGAACAAATTGACTCTACACATAATAATTGTTTATTAAAAAAAAACGAACGAATTTGCACGAGGAGTTAATTTGGTAACTTTTCTTGATATTTTTCGAAGGCCTTATTTATTTTTATGAAATAATAAGGAATATATTCGGTTTATGGGTGAAATTCCTAAAAATTAAAACTAGTTATTTTTATACTAACTTTGGGCCGGGGAATCCGAATCTGGAAGAATTAGGTGGCGGCAAGCAATATTAACTGAATTACACGACTTTAAAATTTCGACGCACAAAATATTTAACTGGCCATTTTGAACGCTTTCTGACAATAAAACTAGTTATCTTTATACTAACTTTGGGACGGGGAATCCGAATCCGAAAGAATTAGGTTGGGGCAAGCAATATAAACTGAAATATACGACTTAAAAATTTTAGATGCAAACAATATACAACGGCATTGCCGATGCGTTTTTTTGACAGTAAATCCATAGAAAAATAACCAAAGATATATAAAATTAAGTGTTGCTAGTAAGCAATAATATCAATAACGTAAAATAACATGTTTATAATTTCAGTAATATTTCATATTCAAACAGTTAGATTTAGGTTTATTATCACGAAAGGTGAGTTTTTATGTCGGGGGAGACGAAAAAATATGCATTTTATATTTTAATTTTGCTAACATTATTTCAATTACGTAAGTATTTACGTATTTCAGTTTTCAAGTAGTTTAGCGGCTACGCTAGGTTTGTGTAACATGGTTTGTGATAGAAAAGAAAGTGCCCCCTTCGTAGCGCCTACTCGCGTCAAGGCAAGAAAACATCCCAGTTTTCAAGTAGTTTAGCGGCTACGCTAGGTTTGTGTAACATGGTTTGTGATAGAAAAGAAAGTGCCCCCTTCGTAGCGCCTACTCGCGTCAAGGCAGGAAAACATCCCAGTTTTCAAGTAGTTTAGCGGCTACGCTAGGTTTGTGTAACATGGTTTGTGATAGAAAGGAAAGTGCCCCCTTCGTAGCGCCTACTCGCGTCAAGGCAGGAAAACATCCCAGTTTTCAAGTAGTTTAGCGGCTACGCTAGGTTTGTGTAACATGGTTTGTGATAGAAAAGAAAGTGCCCCCTTCGTAGCGCCTACTCGCGTCAAGGCAAGAAAACATCTCAGTTTTCAAGTAGTTTAGCGGCTACGCTAGGTTTGTGTAACATGGTTTGTGATACAAAAGTGAATAAAATGTATCTGAATACTTTACGTAAATGAAATAATGTTAGCAAAATTAAAATATAAAATGCATATATTTTCGTCTCCCCCGACATAAAAACTCACCTTTCGTGATAATAAACCTAAATCTAACTGTTTGAATATGAAATATTACTGAAATTATAAACATGTTATTTTACGTTATTGATATTATTGCTTACTAGCAACACTTAATTTTATATATCTTTGGTTATTTTTCTATGGATTTACTGTCAAAAAAACGCATCGGCAATGCCGTTGTATATTGTTTGCATCTAAAATTTTTAAGTCGTATATTTCAGTTTATATTGCTTGCCCCAACCTAATTCTTTCGGATTCGGATTCCCCGTCCCAAAGTTAGTATAAAGATAACTAGTTTTATTGTCAGAAAGCGTTCAAAATGGCCAGTTAAATTTTTTGTGCGTCGAAATTTTAAAGTCGTGTAATTCAGTTAATATTGCTTGCCGCCACCTAATTCTTCCAGATTGGGATTCCCCGGCCCAAAGTTAGTATAAAAATAACTAGTTTTAATTTTTAGGAATTTCACCCATAAACCGAAGCTTACCCAATAATAATATATGTGTAATTGAATACACTGCCGAAAAACTAAAGTCAAGGTGTGCGCTCTACGCCGATTCGAAAGAAAATTGATCTTTTTACTGCCAGGCCAAATGATTTTTCAGCTCAGTAAAAAAAGTTAAAATTGACCTCACTTTAGGCACACCAAAGTCACATTTCTGTCTTTTTATCGATTTCGTGCCAAGATACACGAGTAAAATTATTAGGAAAACACACAAAAATACATTTGAAACGTTTGTATAAAAACATTTTTTTAATTTGAATTATGTATTTCTGTTGAAGAAAAAATACAGGATTATTTATGAAGAATTCAAAAATTCTAGAAATGTAATTAAAACAGCGAATTTGCATAGTGATTGCTAAAGGGATGGGAATTTTTAAACTTCACCCCATTTTTCACCCAAGGCTGACGACGTTGATTTAAATTTCTTCGCCGTCAGCTTGATTTTGATGAGCAACACAACTCCATTGTTTTAGTTTTATAATTTCTTACAAGTTATGGAGAATTTCATTCCTAAACTTTCATCCAGATTTTTGAAAAGCTTTCACTTTTTGACGGTTTAAAATAAAGTTAGTTTAAATATAGCAATATTCTACAATATGACCGGTCAGTGGCTGAGTTGGCATCGCGTGTGGTTCCACTCAGACGGCGTGGTTTCAATTCTTCGGTTAGTTAAGGCCTCCATTACATTTTCAATGTTGAAGGCGGTTACGGATGCCGCCACCTCGGGAACAATTTATTGGATAACCAACACCCTGCGATAGGTCAGCCCAAGTGGTTTGCTATATTTGGTGACTAATGAGCTTCACATAAGTAAAATAATTCCCCTCAGGGCCTGTGTCGTCTTTGGGTATGCTGCGTGGGGATATTTTTTGGAAAGGAAGTGGACGAAGTTCTTGGAAGGAAAAATATATTCGGGTTGGGTAGGAATCAATGTTTGTGTGTCCAGGATTGACGGATGTATGAATCCATTCCTCAAACTGCGGTGCAAGGCGATGTTCCGAGAATCCTGCTGGAGAGGTCAGAAGGTCTTCCTCAGTTGGTGAGCAGACGCATCTGTTGCTAAGACCCGTACAAACCTCACCCCATAAACTCGGTCACCCATGGTAAGTCACCAAACGTAGCGAAACAATTAGGGTGACTTATGTCAGAGGTGATAGTTATCCAATAAATGGTTATCGGAGCGGCGGTACCCGTACCCGCCTCTAAAATTGAAAATTGTTAGTTCAAGAAAATAATATTATCATCGCACCTACAGCTAAATCTTCTAAGGGCACCTATAAGCTAATCTTTGGTGATTTACCTACCATCTAAAAGTCCCACAATCTATCTATATAAATAAAATGTAAATGTTCGTTTATTCAAAATCTAAAATCTCCTAAAGTTCTTTACCGATTGCTTTGAAATGTTGACACAAAGTTGCATTCGAATAAGCGTGTATTTCGTATATACCTATATTACATAGATGTACCCTGTGACAGGTAAAAATAAGCTTTTTTGAAATAAATAAAAAAATGATTGATTATATGATAGTATTTTGGTGAACTTAAATAATTAAAATAATTTAAACAAACGACGATTTACGTTTGAACACAAATTTGACTTAGTACCTAAATAAATTAGAACGTTGAACCCAAACAACGCTATTTTTACAATATTTTTATTTACACTTAATATTTCATTATATTATCATAATATAATGAAATATAAGATTATTATTGACTGAATGAAAAAATTGTCTGTAAAAAAATATGCGTAACTATCGTCCGTCTGATCAAGATAAGTTAACTTATATTATTTTTAATTTTTTTTTAATTTTATTTTTTATTTTTTTTTATTTTTTTATTATCAATATAAAGTTTTTTTACAGGTTTTTTTTTTCGATGTCTGTCTCACTAGGATAAACCTGTGTCGAGACAGACGTATTTGATACATGAATTAATGTTTACATATTTTTTGATACATAAAATATTTCATTACATTAAATGACATTGTGAAAAAGATACAAAATAATAAATAATAATAATAAATGATAAATTAGTTAATCAGCATCTAGTTGGAGTAAATACTTATGTAGGGATTTTATAATACATCGGTTACATTTGATCCCAAACTTACCTTTTCAGATCATATAGTGGGATTGGTATCATCTTGTTATAAAGAATAAGCAAACAATTCTCCAAGCCCGAAGCAATGACATCGATGTCCAACTGCCTTATACGATCTAAATTAGAATACGCTTCTGCTGTCTGGGCCCCATACCAGGAAAAATACATAGAATTATTAGAACAAATTCAAAAAAAAATTCCAAGATATCTTTATATTAAAACGCATGGTGAATACCCACGATTTATGCATCACATAGATTTGCTCTCCGAAACGCCAAATAGGAGGAATTGTACCCTTCAAGTAACAATTTTTAAAATCATGAACTATTACGTTGACAGCCCATACCTCTTGGAATGCTTTCAATTGTTTGTACCGAACAACTACAGTCAGTGTTGACGCCACGACTTGCTCTGTATTCCACACGAAATAACGGACGTTATGGCCCAGCATAGCACGACAAGAAGTATGGTGCTGCTAAATGATACCTCTAGGTCTCTTGAAATTTTTAACATTGGCCTTGAAGATTTCATAAGTCATTTTAGGCAAGAACTCTAAAATATCGGTTATAGTAAAATGTTTAATTTAAAGTTTTGTATATTTCATGTGTATTGTAATAGGATTACATCAATCTGTTATGCACAAAAAAAACACAAATTTTGCATGTGGCAAAATCAAATACCCATACGACAGTTGTTATAGAATTCACCATTTTGAATGTCGAGGTAGCTTGTAACTTGTTTAAATGTCAGATGGCAGTCACAGATATTATAATTTCTTCCGTTTCCCATTATTGAGATTTCCCAACGAGAGCCTGAACCGGTGCTTGAAGCCAAAAATCATTTTAACCGGAACGCTTTTAATTAAAAACATATTTTTGGTTTATTTAACAGAATGATAACATACGTAATAAAAATTCATAAAACCAAATAATCTATACATGTTAAGTCTAATATTTTAAAAGATAAAAAGGTCTTAGGTAAAAAAAACCACCCATACAGGCACGTGTAATATTAAATAAATATTTTCAGTAATTAAAAAAAATGTTAAGTTTTCAAATTGACATATCACATTCAATGTTATCACATTTCGATAAGAAAAATGTTTTTTTAAACGGAATTGCGTTCCGGTTTGTAGCTACTAAATCCAAGCACTGATTTTAATATGATGTTATGGGGAGACGTTAGACTGATGGACGAATCATTAACCTTACTAAGTTGCCATGACAGAGTTTGAAATAAGAATGAACCGTTTCTAGGTAGGATGATTTAGACATAAATATTAAGATGCAATGAGAGTGGAGGGGGGTGTAAGTTATTTTAAATTTAGAACACTTGGTTTTGAAACAAGCTTCCTCCGTGTTTCATTCACAATCATATCCATTCCTTCAACAACTGATCATACACAAGCTTTTCTTTGAAACATTTTCATCTCACAGCAAATATATGGAAATTTTGTTTTTTTTAATGTGAAACCGCCCAAGAATCTTAACTGCTCACAACCGTCTGATGCCAGTGAGACTATGACATTCCCAATTGGGGTATGTTGTGATGCTGAACATATTGGGAAAGGAAAGGAGATAGGTAAGAGGAAAAGGGGATACCTGTCTATTCAGATCTGGTCACCAAACACGGCCAAAGTCATTTCAAGCAACGTTTAAATTATGGATGGAGATCTTACACAGATGCGATACTTATCGTATCTTCCATTCTGAAACAAACTGCAAGTATAATATATGGTATTTTAATTAATAATTTTTTAAATAAAGCAAATTAATCAAATAAAATTTACTTGCGCACACCGGGATTTTAGCCCGTGACCTCCAACTAGTTAGTCGAGAGCCTTACTTCTCGACCTCGGAGGCCGTCATTACGGAGGTAATAATAAAAAAAAATCATAAACGTTGGACATAATAAAATAGTAGGAAGAAAATCACGATTTTTTATTTTTTTATTAGTGTCTATTTAATAAGGTTTGATGAGAGTTACGTTATATAAAAATCATTCTTAAAAATCATCACAATCATCAAAGATTGGAACATAATTTTAAAAAATATTAAAAAAAACCTTCACATTAAACGCCCGTAATTGTGTTTCGTTTAATTTTAAATATAAAAAAGCTTAAGCCTGTCGTTTTAGAACTAAAATTAGGGTTCTCCAATAAGAGGTGTTATTTTGATTAGCCCGCTATATCGGTATATGTTCATTTTTTAACATTTGACAAGTAGAAACTACGCCATTAATAAAAATGGAACGATAAACGCTTCAACAACGCATTGAAATTATTAAAATTCACTTGAGTGAATCAAATGCAAATCATCTTGAGTGATGAGGCCCATTTCCACCTCGGTTGCTTCGTCAACAAGCAAAAATGTCGCATCTGGGGCTCGGAAAACCCTGAAGTTATTGTTGAAAAGCCTCTCTATCCTCAACGTGTGACTGTTTGGTGCGGTTTATGGTCCGGCGGGGTAATTGTTCCTTACTTTTTCGAAAATGAGGCTGGAGCAACTGTTACGGTGAATGGATTGCGCTATCGAGAGATGATTAATGATTATTTATGGCCGGAATTGGATGGTATTGATCTGGAAAACGTTTACTTTCAATAAAACGTCGCTACGTGCCACACAAGCAACGAAACCATTGATCTTTTACTATTAAATATCAAAATAACACCTCTTATTGGAAATCCCGTATATTTAAAAAAACTGAAACCCTCCTAAAACTAATTGTTTTTTCAGATAAACATATTTTTTATTGCCTGATTGTAATAATTCTAAGTAGGACAAACTCTGAGTAAAAAAAATGTAGGAAAGCTAAAACTTAGTTTTCATTGCAAAATTCTCAGAGTTATAACAACTCAGGATGGAAACGATATTGAAAAGTTTATTTGAGTGTTCTTATTTAACAGTTATTTAATAACCTTCGTGAGTTTTAGGTTTGGTGATGACTAAACTTATTTTTTAATTGCTACCTAATAAACTTTTTTTTCAGCAAAAATCTACCACTTGCCTGCGGGTTTTTTTTTTCTGTAAACTCCTTCTTCTTCTTTCGTATGTTGGGGGGTCAGAAGGGGACGTCTAGGTCTTCGAACCATTCTAGGGCCTCAGGCGTCGCCATGTGCACCTCAACAATCCCGCCGGGGAATGAATGGAGCGGGCATTCATTGACGACATGTTCGGTGGTTTGCACCGCACCACGTTCAAAAATCCTACTTTTCATTTTTATTTTTTTATAATATAATATTGATTACATTTTATGATTTTGACTGTCCAACTAGGAAGGATTCCCGTTTCAGGACAGTCAAATTCACATGTTTCAAGTTATCCTAGACCAGAGATGTGCTTTATTTCAAATAAATCCATTTCAAATGGAAATGCAAAATGCAAAATGGGTATTTTCCATTTTGCATTTTAAATGCTTTTCTAAAAACCTTTTTGCATTTTGCATTTTAAATGCTTTTCTCAATCCATTTCCATTTTAAATGCTTTTTTGCCCCATTCTTCCTACTATCTCCACTCATCTTTTTTTCATAAGCTCCAAATATCAGTCGGTCCTCAACCTCGCTATGAGAGATAATTTACATTTGTCAAGTTGCTCCCTGGTAGGAGCCCTGGCAATTGAGTGATACCATTACAAAAAATACTGATTCAAATACTGAACATGGGGCCATGACGCTGTAATATTAAATGTTAGAAAGCAGTTTCTATGTTTTTACGTTGGCAACATTAGTCCCACGCAAATTTTTTGTGGTTTCATAATCTGTAGTCGTGGTGTTTTTGCATTTACCATCATTTATAATGTTTGTTCTACATTGATGTCCATTATTAAACGACAAAATTGTTTAAAAATTCTATAATTATTTTAATTGTTTGACCTGAGAAACCATTTTGCATATTCAATGCATTTTGAAAATAGGTATTTTGCATTTTGCATTTGAAATGCTTTTCTAAGAAAACCATTTTGCATTTTGCATTTTCAAATGTAAAAGTTTTGACCCATTTCCATTTTGCATTTCAAATGGTTTTGGGTACCCATTTTGCACATCTCTGTCCTAGACGAATACAGGATTTAAGACTAGCTAAAATAAGTATGTTAAAACGAAGATACATAAAAAGATACATGGAGGCATTCGTGATTTCAAATTACATTTTTTAGTATCATTTCGGAATCAGTCCTGCCTAGATCCAACAACCATTTTGTCACTCTTGGACTGTACACTAAAATTGTTGATAAGAGCTGGAACTTTTTGCTGAGTAAACTGAAGATTTTCCGCTACATGTATTAATACCTTTTAATTCGTTCGTAAGTCCTGCATTCCCGTTTATAATCGGATTCCCAATACTTTGAAGAGGTTCGTAATAAATTAGCAACAGTCTTTTGAAAGTTGTAAAAATTAGAAAATCATTTTGTTTTTATTGTTAACCAATGGTTTCCCACCGAAGCCTTTAAGTTTTGTGGCTGTCTTTATCAGCTATCGGATCCTACCCTTACGGCCTCCGTGCAGAGCATTCCTTTGATTCAGATCAACCCCTTGCCTGTGACATTATTTATCTTGCTTAATTTCAATAGTACACAGCAATTTGTCAATTGGAAGGATTTGATGTATATATAGGCAGGGTATTTGTGTCGGTGGCATAGTGGTGGAAATGAAAACGCGACCTAGCTCCGAAAATTTTTATTACTGATTCGTCATTACGGAAAAAATATAACGGATTTATGAAGTATCTGTGCGAGGGACCAAATTATTATTATAAGGTTGAATTCTTTATAAATTTTAACACATTATTTGATAATGTGATCCTCAATGGTTGCTTTAACCGTGCAGAGGCCCCCGTTTCACAGTTTAATAATTAATGTATATAATAAAAAGAATCCCGTGTTTTCCTACACGCCTAATTTTCTTCACAACCAGCAACTGCCAACCACCGTTGGTTATGGTGGTAGATAGCCCTTGGTGTCATATCGAAAGTAAGTGAGTTTGGTAGGGGTGGCTGAGCGTAGGTGGGAGTGGGTGAGAAGAAGAGTGGAGAAGGCTGCAAACGCTTCAAATTATTTCAGAACCTAACCTAACCTAACCTATCCTAACTTATCCTAACATGTAACATGTTCCCAAATTCACGAATATGTTTGTACTGCTCTAAACTGAATTGTCATGTTACCCAGGAAAGATTTAGTTCGATTGTCAAAAAATGTAAAATGAAAAATAACTTCATAAACTTCAAGTACGATCTTTCTTTAAATAGTACCTACTTTGTGAGGAAGTTTGAACATTTGTTTATTTGAAAACAAATATCCATAAACTCTTCTTTACTGCTTTTCAACATAAGGGAGAGAGAGTGATAATTATCTTCAGTACCGTCTTGGTCAAAGTCTACCAGTCAGAATCAAAACATTGGCTTAGCTGTTTTTAGCAGGTACTTCCTCACCTTCCTCTTTACATCTCCATCCACTTCTCTCTATCTTCAGCCCCATTTGGGTGTGTCATAGACTCATTGGCAGACGGTTAGGAGCAGATGAGATTCTTGTACGGTATTCACATTTAAAAAAGTGCCGTTTTATGATAAATCACCTCAAGGGACATAAGCATTAGAATTGATTCAAGTGATCGAGTTTGTGATTTAATTTTTATTTCAAGATTCGTTTCGAAAATTTTATGCAGAAAAAGAGAAAAAACTAATTTATTGGATCTGTTCAAATTTCTTTATATTGCCCAATACGTACGTAACTTGTTCCGTCAGTTAATCTTACCCTCCTTTTCCTTCTACGCGACAATCTGTAATCTAAAAAAACTAATTTATTGGATCTGTTCAAATTTCTTTATATTGCCCAATACGTACGTAACTTGTTCCGTCAGTTAATCTTACCCTCCTTTTCCTTCTACGCGACAATCTGTAATCTAAAAAAACTAATTTATTGGATCTGTTCAAATTTCTTTATATTGCCCAATACGTACGTAACTTGTTCCGTCAGTTAATCTTACCCTCCTTTTCCTTCTACGCGACAATCTGTAATCTGTTTACGAAATATGTTGCCATTATCATTTTGGTAACAACTATTCCTAATATATATTAGACATACTATAAAATTATACTCGAAAAATCGATCACTTCAAATTATAATCCCTAAAAAACATTATATATATTATTTTTAGTTTTTTTATAAAATAAACGTTAAGCATGAAGCATCAATTTTTCTTTCGTCTTCGATAACAAAGAGCTTTAGTGAGTTTAAGAATCAGAAAGAAAAGACATTTTCCGTTATGGAGTAGGAATTAAGTGAAAAAATAAAGCTCCCTGGTCGGCGTTTGGTGATAAGAGGATTTTACGAAGCTGGCGTTATTATTCAACATGTTACTTTGAAATTTTCCTTCAACATTGACAAGAGAAGAGTATTTATTTATTATTTTACAAGGAAGCCCGCGCTTTGATAAACAAATTCTATTGGGTTCTGAAATTCCATGAAATAGTGAAAGTTGAGAAAACAAATCAATTATTATTAAGGGGACAAGACTCTAATAACGGGAACTTGCTTCAGGCGCACATTTTAATGATTATAGATAAAGTGAACCCGGCGTTGCTAGACTTTTCTCAACTTTCAATAAATCTAATATCCATGTATTTTTTTATTTGGTACAATATTTTTTTACATTTCAAAGTTTTCCAGTAATGTTGGCCTCACTGGGTGGCTTGCCCGTACTGAGGCCTTCATTTTATAATATGAAAATTTAATCTAAATACAATCTACAATATAAGATAAAATAAAACATTTAATATATAATCTTGTGTGTTTGTGAGTGATATGTGTTTATATTGGTTTTGAGATTAACGTGTAGGTTTTATTTTTATTTTATGCTATGACATTTTGGTAATATTGTCTTTTTTGTTCTTTAATCCATTTTTTAATTTTGTGTGCGAATTTATTTATATTTTCATCAATTTTAATTTGAATTTTTAGACTGTTGAAAGCTTTTATAGCATGGTATTGGAAGTGTCTTTGTCCAAAACTTGAATTTACTGTCGGAGTTTTTATGTTTTCTTTGTACGCTTGTCTAACTGGTCTGTTAATGTTATTTTGTGTATGTCGAAATTTTTTTATTTTTATTGTCAAAAATGTAGTTTATTAGTGTTTTAACGTATAATTGGCGTATATCTAGTACGTCACAGCTGTTGATTATTTGGTCTGTATCAGTGAGTCTATGTTTTTTTAGTATTACCCTTAAGATCGTTTTCTGTGCGGTTTCTATGTAACTGATAGCCGAGTTTGTCGCTCCTCCCCAAGCAATAATTCCATATTCTATTATTGATTGGCAGAGTGCAAAATATATTGTTTTCAATTGTTTTATTTTATATATTTTTCTTATGTTTAGGAAAATGTGTATTGTTTTGAGAAGTTTATTTGTGATTTATTTGATGTGAGGTATCCATCTAAGGTTATGGTCAATTACGATTCCTAGATACTTTATTTGTTCTGTTTTTTCTAGAGGAGGGCAATCGCAGATGTTTGTGTTTAAACATTCGTGTATTTTTATGGTGTATTATATGGTGATCGGATAAATCATCATATCTTTAAAAAGTTATATAAAGTCATGGAAAGTGATGAAATAAAATTTTTATTAACTGGGTTAAGTAGGTTAGGTAAGGTTAGGTTCGTTTTTTTTCATCGTTTCTAATGATTTTATATCACTTTTTAAAAGTGTGTTGAATTTTCACTGTGATGAGTTATCATGGAACCGTATTATATATGTATAAAACTTCCGGAAAAAAACCTTTAAATGATAGTGAAAACCCTATCAAACTCCGTTGTATAGGGTTAGGGTTACTTCGGGCAGACATATGCACAATAGTAAATTTGTTTTATACTATTTAGAGATACCAATGTACTGTCACGATGTCGGACACGTGTTCCTAAAAAAATCTTTAAATGATAGTGAAAACCCTATCAAACTCCGTTGTATAGGGTTAGGGTTACTTCGGACAGACATATGCAGATAGTAAATTTGTTTTATACTATTTAGAGATACCAATGTACTGTCACGATGTCGGACACGTGTTCCTAAAAAAATCTTTAAATGATAGTGAAAACCCTATCAAACTCCGTTGTATAGGGTTAGGGTTACTTCGGGCAGACATATGCAGATAGTAAATTTGTTTTATACTATTTAGAGATACCAATGTACTGTCACGATGTCGGACACGTGTTCCTAAAAAAGATTTTGTTTTTCGTTTTGTATATTATCAGATAATATCGTAGGTATATTATATTATTACGAATTTACTAAAAGTTTATGAAGAAGCGGCCTGCAATCCTATTTTTAGTTCATTATAATCTGGGATGTTCCCGAACGTTCCAGACTATTCTCGAACATTCCACAACATTGTATCTCTCTAGAATGTTCTAGACTGTTCTAGAAATTTCTCGATGGCGAAACCTCCAGCCCTTATATCTTCAAAAGCACGCCCTTCAGGTAAAAACGGGAACCTTCTTCATGGATGGGGGATAGAGGTCTACCACAACATATCACTCCCTTGATGGTACGGGAACTCGTTTCTAGTTCGAACTTTCGTATTTTATTATCGGCATGCACATTGTACACTCACTTTTATTATAAATATTGATTAATAAAAACAGTCTTACCACTAAAATATTTAATGTAAAACGGTTTAAAACTGAAAAAATTAGTAGTTAACATCAGATTTTATTTTTCTAGACAATGAATTAGTAACTTTTCGAGGGATTCCTCTACAAAAATCTGATATTTTATCATAAATAATAAAAATAAGCCATATGGAGAGATCAATTTTCTAGGCCCGCCAGTGAAAATATGACAAATTTGACCGTAGGTCCGTACATTACGCTGGGCCGCGCGCCGAATATTGTTTCAACGTGACTTCATCAGTCGTTAAGATTCTCACAATATTTTAGAAATTTGCTAAGACAAATTGAACCGCAGGTCCGTCGCACATTTTCGTGCACTTTCGTGGCTTCTTCAATTACGCCGTTAAGATTCTGCGACTTTATTTTAGGGTATTGTCTCGTCTTAAGGGGAGATTTATATATTTGATGCTTGCTTTGCTTTTGACAAGTTCTCCGAAAACTTGGTTTTCGTATGTTTTTAATAAGCTTCAAAATGTTTTTGACGACTGAAAAATTTGAATATTCTTTGGTTTCGTTGAATCCGGAAATGATGGTTGTATCAAAGCCTAATAGTTGCCTATTCGATTTCCGGCAAAGCAAATAGAAATTAATATTTAAATATTTAATATTTACGCCTAATACTGTATCGTCCTTGTAATAATGGTGAAAGGTGTAGATAAATTTAATGCACTGTTTATTATTCAATATTAGGTGTAAGTCCGTATAAAAGCTTATAGGAACATAATAAGTAATAACTTCTCCGTAGCATCCAAATAGGGCCTGTTCCCAGAAAGCCTGGACCTCGCCTAGTGACAATCGATAGTTTCAAATTACTTTCACAGAGTGTGTGCCAACTAATTGAATAAGGAAATCCAGTGTGACGGATTTTGAAGCGTCATGTGATCAAGTCAGTGCCATCGTGCAGCGAAAAATGCAAATAGCTGGGATTGTTGTAACATAATATGTTGCAAATTAAATTAACATACTAATTACACTACTTTGAAAAATAAAGTTTACTTGGCTACAGCACTGACTTATATCAGATATACTTAATGATTAATTAACATATTGATATGTTTAACTTTCAAAAGTTAATCCAATGAATTGAAAATTATTATATTCGTAAGTTTAATACAGCAAACAAGACGATGTATCAACTAATAACAAACTACGAAGTTCGCGGAAATTTAGCAAAAATATAGGGAGTTCATATTATTTTCAGGAGCAAATATTGTCCTGTTTGTGCTAAGAAATTACAAATTATGGCAAGGGATAGTTTTAATTCTTGTGCGGTTATCATAATTTTTATTATGTTTTGAACAAATACTCGTACATATACTTTCCTAAAACTGTCGCCTAGGTCAGGTGTGGCGAACCTAGGGCACGCGTGCCCGAGATGGCACGTTTGATCATTTGGATGGCACACTAACGATTTAAGTTAAATTTTTTTTTTTAATTTTTAAGTTTAAAAAATATTTTTTTTTGATTTGACCAGTTGTTTCAAAAATATCTGAACAATCGTTCATATTCTTTTCTTTTCAAATGTAACAGTCATTCTGTTGATTTTTTTCAAACCAGAATTGGGTTGTTTCAACTCAAATTTATGTTACGTTACATTTGAAAATTCCATTCAATGTTCCCCGCCGAAACTGACAATTTTTCCAGAGAAATCGATAGGAATATTTTTAAATATTGAAGACAATATTAGTGATTTCTAAACGAACATCTGAAACAGAAAAATCAGAAAAGGAAACGGTCACATCTGGGACAATGTTAGTGGTTCTTATTCGAAGTATGACACAGTTAAAAGTGACCGAGGGGAATAGGGTCCCATTAGCTCAGTCGGTAGAGCACTGTCCCGGAAAGACAAGGGTCCTGGGTTCGTGTCCCAGATGTGACCGTTTCCTTTTCTGATTTTTTCTGTTTCAGATTTTCGTTTAGAAATCACTAATATTGTCTTCAATATTTAAATATTACAATTTGAGGTTTTACTCAATAAAGTTATTCCGAAAAATAAATAAAAAAAGGAATATTTTTTTTACGCTTGCAACTTGATTGGTTTATTTATGAGATTGAATGATTTGTTGAGTGTTTGGAAGAAGTTAGACTTTTTTAATAAATGAGAATCTCATTGAAAAATATAATGAGTTACTAGACCTCGAATAGCTTTCAAAATTAATGTTTTTTACTGATTTGTGTTTACATTTAAATGAATTAAATATTAAATTGCAAGGCGTTAACAAAACAATTATTGTTATGTTTGATTTAATCAAAGCATTTCAAGCTAAATTACAAATTTTTGGTCGTGGCGTTGTATCTAACACCTTCAAATATTTCCCAAACACAAAAAAACTTTTTGCAGAAGAAAAGCCAGATCAAATCAAATTAACACAAGAATTTTCTGTAGTTATTCAATCGATAGTCAACTAGTTTTCTTCAAGATTCAAACAGTTCAGGAGATTTGAAAAGATATCAAAATTTATTTTATATCCGGATACACTATCAGCAGATGACCTCAATTTGGAGATTTTCGAGTGGCTAAATCTAGAATATTTTGAGTTCGCTATGGAAACAAAAAATTGTTGATTTGAGAAATGATTTGGAAATAATTGAAAGCGATCGATTAACGAACATAAATAATAAAAATGCAGAAGAAGAAATAATGAGAACTTGGAAAGCCATTCCAGAAATCTTAGCGATTTAAAAAAACTAGCGAGAGCAATATTATCAATTTTCTCTTCTACATATTTTTGTGAGTCATTATATTCAGAAATGAATTTCATAAAATGTGATTCAAGAACGAGAATGACTGATGAATCCAGTTGGTCGTGTGTGTTACTAAAAGTGACGAAATATGATCCAGAAATTAAGAATTTGTCATCGAATGTACAACAGCAAAAATCTCATTGATAAATAACTAATATGCACATTTATTGATTATGACTTTATTTTTATGAAACTCTATTGTATTTTTTAAGCTTATTAATAAAAATATTTATTTTTTTTATTTTATCTATTTGGTTAATTTTTTTTACAGCTTGGGCACGCCACACAATCTAGAAATAATATTTGAGGATTTTTGGCACGCGGGCCCAAAAAGGTTCGCCACACCTGGCCTAGGTAACCAAAAACACTTCACTAAAGATTGCGCCATCATTTCCAGGGACTGGAGTCAACCACGCTAACAACCTCGCCAAATGATCGGGTAGGAACGACATTTATTTCGTACATTAACTCGTTTTATGTCATCCGATTTCAAACAAATGCCATACTATACTAACTTACAACCAACATTTGGTAGAGTTCATTTGTGTTGGTAATAAGAGATTTTTAAATATTGTCAGCTTATTCGTTTCACGGGAATTTTTTTTTTTTTTTTTTAAGTATTCTCATCGACAACAAGTCTATCCGTCGAGTTTCAGCTCGATCGGATGTCAGAAAGTGGATTAATTTTCGATTCCAATATTAGCGTTCATTCATTACCGAAAGTAAAAGTGAAATTCAAAAAGAGGTCTTTTGACTAAAATAAATATTTGTAAGAAATATCGGCAAGTACCTCATAGATTTTTTTATTCAAGCCTATCTGCTACTGAAAACATGACGTGCCGAGCCGCACATAGCTTGAGCTCAGTAATTAGCTTAATTTGCCAGTACCATCTCTATGAATGTACATTGGCTGATAATTATGATGGGGAACAGAGTAAGTCATTTAAAGTAATTATAGCTCCGGATTCAGTCACATAATTATGTTCGTGGTTCATTAGAGGATTCAGAATTGTATGTGGACTTATCTCTTACATCAAAAGGACAGTAAATTTAAATCTGGTACAATGATAATTATTATATAGTTGCTATCAGGCTTCGCCTAAGTTACATCATAAATTTCGTATTTTTTCTTATTGACAATTGGAAATTTTCACACAACCATCTTGCAAATTGATTTTTTTCAATGGAAAGTCTTTTTGAAGCACTCGATGAAATTCATGTCGCAAACTGGAGTAGTGCGTTGAAGAAACTCCAGACAAATAAAAAGTAGTGAATATTTTATAAACACTGCTCACCGTCCGAGCATTGTGACCTGGTTTCGTCCATGTTTTATTCCCAGTTATATCTTTAGGCGCAATTTCACTGAGGCAACACTGAACGACAAGAGGCATGCTACATGCTTCCTAGTATTGCCCGTTTCTGGGTGTCAATTTTTTTTAACAATGTTGCATGTGGATTTTGACTCCTCGCATCGCATGCGGTCTATCGTCTGTGCTTGTAGCATGCGCTTAAACGATTCAATGGAGCCAACATCATTTTCAAGCAACATGTTTATACAAAGAGTCGCGGTGGATGTATATATTTGGTAATAGCTATGGATCTTAGAAAAAAGTTACGGTGGTGGAGAAGAGAATTATATATGTTGATTTTTACAATAAATTGGTGACTGTTTACTTAATTTTAAATAAACAAGACAGTTTTTTTCTCAATATTCCATGGTACAAGCCGCATCGATCTGCTGACAGTTGTTCCATTTTCATCGAATTGAAATATATCCAATATTTGGGGAAAAAATATTTTTTCCTAAATTCTTACAATTTTATAGGGAATTTTAGTTTACATGTTAATTAAATCGATACCTCTCTAATAATTATTTCATATGGAGAAGATGCAGATTTACATAAAACTTGGAGCAAAATACATAAATCTCTTTCGACATTTATGTATTTTGAAACAAAAATAAGCATAAATAGTAGTGGTTAAACCCAGTAAAAAGCTCATAGTTTACATATAAAATCAAATTATTTTAATCGTGGATATCTGCCAGTTTTTAAAAAGCCGTTCATATAATGTTTATCAACACATTAGGGAATCTCAAGGGAAAATTCCCACATTGTAGGCAGTGGCGTAGCTAGGTAACCAAGGGCCCTGGGGCAAATTAAAAAAATGGGGCCCCACTGCTATGTAAACTGATTAGGTTTTATCAAATAAAAATATGAAATATACAAACACTTTAAAAATGCTAAACTACTTAAGCTCTCTTTTGTGCACTGCAGACTGCAGGGCAGGTAATAAAAATATTAAACAGTAACAACATAAATTACAATTAATACTTGGTGTAGGTTTGTCTAATAAAACGAAATATAGAAGATTCAAGGGTTTATTATATAAAGGTCGGGCCTACCAACTGATTAAATAACAATTATATTTACAATTTTTTCCTAGCTTTAGTTTCCGCAAAAGTATCAATGACTTCGTTTAAATCCAGGCTTGATGCGGTTTTGTTTTCAATTGCTATTAGCGATTAATGTCGGAGTCGAGTTTGGCCAATCTTATTTCTTAAATATTTTTTTATTATTTTTAATTTGCTAAATGACCTTTCAGCTGCTGCAGAAGTGACAGGAATTGTAAAGAATAATAACATTGCTGTAAATACTACCGTTAGGTCGCATTCTAGCACTCCATATTTGCTCACTATTTCCTTACATAATTGGTGAACAGTCCATGCTTGAGTTAGTTGAGGTAAAACTAGATGGTAAATATTAATAAATTAAAGTGAAAAACTAGTGCCTATTATATCTGAATATTTTCTTTGGAATTCGTCACACTTTCGTAATAAAGTTGCTTCATCAACATGTTATAAAAATGTTGGTGTTAGAAAATCGAATATATGACAGACTGCACTCCATTACTATTAGACTGCATACCAATAAAACGTGTATCTAATTGAGATTTACTGTGTCTAGTACATTATTGAAAATCTCAATTTTAAATATTTTTTTCTCGGTTTGGAAATCGGTGATCAGCAACTAATTCATCAAAATGTTTTTAAACTTTTATTTGCCTTTTTTCTTGAAAATGGGTATCAATACCATATTTTCTTGCAGTTTCACTGTCTTTGCACTTGAATAATTCGAAATCATTTCTATAAATTTTCAACTTTGCTTTGGTCTCTGCTAAAACTTTACTCGCCTCGCCCAAATTGATGTCGCATTTTTGTAAAGTTTTGGATGCATAATTGATGTCGTTCAATACACTGTGCATGAATTCGCAAAGCAACACGAACTAGAAATTTAGCATTTTTATTTTAATACTCTCTGCTTCACTACGCTCATCTTTATTAGGACTCTTTAGAACTATTTCTGATAATGCTTTGATAATATCAAAATAACGAAGTTTTATTGCAGATATCGTATTGACCCTACTGGACCATCTAGTCGGATTTAGTTTTTTTAGAGTGGTGTCCGATTCGCCAGTGAATTTTGACAGTAGATCTCAACGTTTAATGCTGTTTCCGAAAAAGTTATACAAATCTTGCAACGTTGCAAAAAAAATCTGTATTTCCACACAACTGCTAACGGCATAATTTATCACCAAATTTAAATAATGAGTGGCACAATGTACTTACTCTGCGTTAGGCTGGATATCTGTTTTAGTACACCATTATACACACCACTCATCACACTGGCTCCGTCATAGCCTTGCCCCACACATTATACACACCACTCATCACACTGGCACATCATAGCCTAGAAACACTTCTTTTACTTCTATGTATATCAATTGGCTGTCCATTTTCCGATCTGGTTATTACTGCATACCTCACAACAATGCTTAGCTGATCTACCTTCGATATGTCCTGTATCGCATCCATTATGATGGCAAAAAACGGTGACGCTCTAATTTGTTCTAGTAGATGGGTTTCGAGTTTGGTCCCCAAGCTCTCAATCATTTCATTTTGAATTGTTGCACTCAGATATCTTGTAGATCCTAAAAACATAAAAAACACATTTCAAAAAAGTCAAGTCAAGTTAAACAGTTAATAATTATAAACAAAATAAAACGATAAAAAAAAATTAGAAATAATTATTATTACCTTTGGGCAAATCCAAAACTTGCCGCAAAATGTGATCATATCGGGCGACAAGCTCTACAAAGACCCGACTTAAGCCTTTTTGATGTCCTCTCAAAACCAAAGAACTCTTTGCTAGGGTAAGTATGATAACGCATAACCTTTGAAGAACCATTTTCCAAAATGATGCTTCTTTGCAAATTTCATTTTCAAGTTCCTTGTCGATAGTATTAGTATTGTTTTTTTCGAAAATTCATACACAGCACATGCTTCCGAATGGTTACTCGAACAACTGTGTTGTTTAATTCTTTCTGATAAATGCTTCCAATCTAGAATTCCCGTACACCAAACATTGTGAAGCAAATAACCAGCAGGGTTGACAATAGGCAGCGTCTAGTATTTTGGAATAACACAACCAAAAACGATTAACTGGCCCATATTTAGAACACGAAAAGTAGTACGATTTTGAAAAACACCTATTGTTCTGGTTGATGTCTGTTGGAAAAGGTCCTGAAGGCTGTAAAGGCCCCATATTAAGAATTGGACGTTTTTCGTTATCACTTAATATTTTGTTCGTGAAGTTTCCCAAGTCATAAGAAAATTTGTCGTACATATTTTCGAAAAATGTGGAGGTCTGTGGTTCCTCCAAACCCTTCGCTCTTATGTGTGTCTGTGTGTGTCATGCAAACATCATCCAAGTTCACATGATCGGCGGTGGAGGTATCTCCAACTGCAATAATTGTCGAATCTTCTTCAGTAGGCTTCTCAACCAACACTGCAGTTACCACATTATTTGAGTCACCATCAATAGAAATATTTTGGCCAGATGTACTTACAGAAGGCTGACTAAAAAACTTATCAATTTTGGGCAATTTTTGTTTACTATCTTCTCTTTCTTGGAGTTGTTTGCGTTTAAATGCACCACTGGGTTTCTTCTTTTTATCTATATTTTAATGCGCTACAAGTGTCGTTGGGGAATGACGCACATATCACTATCCGTCAAATTGACAACACTGCCAACCTACAGAAAGAATTTAGGGGAATTCCGTAGGCATAACTTTTGAATTTCTCTCAACTGAGTTGTCATGATTAAAGTGGGGTTGCAAGTTGCAACCTGTCATATTTATTTTGAAAATGGGAGAAATTTCCAAAAGTTCAGTTCGATCGAGATTTCTGGTAAAGATTCGAGGGCCCCCTGAGCTTGAGGGCCCCGGGGCACTGCCCCGCGTAGCCCCTAGGTAGCTACGCCGCTGATTGTAGGGAAAAATTGAAAGCCAGCTACCACATAAACGGCCAAGATAAAACACGCTATTTTTAATTTGTCATCGGGAATGTTCGTTGTTGTCGATCGGGAGACCTCGGGTGTTTATGCCCAGATAGTAGGATCAAACCACTTGTTCAGTAAACTTTTGGCGGATTGTCTACAAAATACGACGAGGGCGACACAGTCGACTAATTTGTTAACTATTTTAGTAAATTTCGACAAAATCGTTATCTCTGCTACCCTCTTAAAACTTCACAAGACGTGACGCATGCATCTCGGCAACAGCTATAAACGTTTAGCATGTGGCAAACATATTTACTTCAGGTTGTTTTGTTCCCCATCCGATTAAAATATTGTGTATTTCAATGACGCGTACTATATGTTGCTCCAGTGGGATTGCGCCTTTCTACGCTGTACTGGTACTGAAAATGCTTCGATTGAATTATTTTCATCCGTCAGCATAATATAATATAAAGATTTCGGGAGAAAACCACGAAAGTCATACTTTTTACATTTTGAATCAACAATGCCATAGTTGTGATATGGTTTCAGTGTGCATTTTCATACTGAAAAAAAACGATAACTGAATTATTTTCATCTGCCACCATAATATAGTATTATGTTGTTGAAAAAGTGCACGGAAAAAACTCACTGATATGAAATATTGTTAATTTATTAAAAATCTGGTGAAATTCTTCGTTTTTCTGTTCAAAAATTGTTAAGACTAGAGACAACGAATGATTTAATAAATTCAATAACCAACTATCAGTAAAGCACGAATGTATGAATATGTTTTCTTTTTTAATATTACATTTTATTATTTTTTGTTTTGTCTTACAATATTTTTATTTTTAATTTATATTCTATGTATTATATGAAATTTGTGGGATTTCACCATCCTCCCATATAAACAAGGCGAAAAAAATGTTACGAGGAAGTTGGAACACGTGTTCTTACAATTAATAATATTTCGATTCTCGTCCATTATATTTATTTGTTCAAGGCCACCTACATGACCACGTGTTCAGATATAATCTCAATGACTATTTTATTTACAAGGAAATGGCCAAGAAGACACATTTTTAACAGTATCTTGCTGTGATGAGTGCTGTGATGATGATAATGTATTTTGTTCAATAACAAAATACAAAAAAAATAAACCTGGGTTAATCGATCATTTTTATTTATTTATTTATTTATTAACGCCGATTATAGCGGCTTTTACAAAAGAATAACAATTGTTTAACATATGAATACAGAATATACATAGATAAAAAAAATATAAATGTAAAATACACATAAAGGAGAACAATAGAAATAGTAGTATCAACATAAAAAAGTACAATGAGTAGGTTATTATAAATACAATACAACATATTATAAATCCCGGATATTATGTAATGAGTGTTAAGAAATTAATACTTTAAAACTGTATTGATTAAAGTCAATCTGAGAAGCGCTGACAGACAGTTTTAATTAAGTAGTGTTTGTATGAGGTTAAACTAGAAATGTTTATAGGTTCATCCAAAACATATTTATTTCCAAGTACATGAAGGCGATTCATTATGGAATTGAGTTCAGCGTTAGATTCTGTATTGTTGCAATGATAGGGTAATTTGAAACAAACTGATCGACTAGGTACATGGAAACATATTAACGAAAGAAGTTCAGGGGAGTTCAGGTTTGTAACGATTTTAAATAAATAAAATAGGTCTGAACAAATTCTTCTTTCTTTTAATGTATCGAGTCCCAATAATTGTAACACAGAGCTTTTTTGTAGAGAAGAATTTTGCTCACAACCCGCTGGCGAAGAGATCGGGTTGAGAGTAGCTCTTTGATAGGGTACTTTTACACAAAGAAAAAATGCCAAAAAATGGAGAAAAGATATCATTGCGCGAGATTAAAATATACTTTAATTTGACGCAAGTAGGTAAGTAGAAGGTAAATGATGCCTATTTTAGATTTCAGTGATTTCAAATATCTACCATATCTTAGTTAACATGGACTTAACTTTTTTATTAAAAATTATATATTCGACTGTTGCAAACTTCTGCAACTCATAAACTTACGAATAATTACAATAACGACACGACAAAATAAACTATTCCACTGCAGCACACATAAGCACAATTACATTGCAAACTCCCCAATACAATGAATTCACTTTATGCGAAACCAATACTTAGGTGATGTAGATATATTTAATATTAAGTTTGCGAATTTTGTGGATCACGTAAAAGATTTATTCCAACACTATTCCTAAATACAAGTATTTTTATAAACCAGTCAATACGTTGTATTTTTTAAAGATTTATGTTCTTGTTTTTTTTTTAAATTTTTGTTTTCTTGCATACATTTTTTAATGTAATTTTATTTTTTTTATTTCTTTCTTATATTTCAAAATTGTCTGTCATAAAAATTGTACCACTTCCATGTAAAAGCCCTCTGGGCGTTAAATAAAAAAATAAAAATTTCTATTTTTCTGCTGCGAGAACGAGATTCGAGATGCCCGGTCTACAAAATATATACATTTATGGTCGCTCGCCACACCGTCACGGGATTGAATATAGAAGATCGAATAATTTTTTTAAAAGTAACCCGATCACTCATTGGTTGTTCATAAGCGGGTTACAATGAGCGGGTAGTTCAAGATCGATCCAAGAGTATTCTTCAAGATCGCAAACGGTCTTCAGGTGTACAAAGTGATCCTTGATCCATCAGGATAACGTTGAAAATGACCTATGACTTTTACCGCACCAGCAGATTAATACCTAACTGCATTATTTTTATGTTTTCTGTGTAAATTATAATACATTTTTTCTACCCCTGAGAACGGTCTCTTTATAAAACATCTCCCATACACCGACGGCTTAGTGTATGTATAAGTCAAGCTACATTTTATTGGTATTATTTATATTAAAACAAAGCAGAGATACCCATCTACCATACCTCTCATTCCTACGCAAAACAGTGTTGTAAAAATACAAAAATAATTTTTATGTAGGAATGAGAACATTCATTATTTTGTTCTTACTAATAGGTCGCAGATATCAGATATGATATAGGTATAATAATTCCAGTCTACGGAATATTAATGACATGTATTTTTGGTTACCCACGCCCTATGGGAATAATATGCCAACAAAAGATATATTTGTATTGAAAGGTTTACAGAAAGAACGATCAAAGTTGTTTAGTGTAAATTTTGATGAGCTTACTTCGGTCTAATTTGAAAATGTTTGCGTAGCTACGAAATTTTAAATTACTTCGTCAACTGCTCAAAATTCGTCGTGATTTTATGGAAAAAATATCTATCCCAATTTTTTCGGAGTTTTGATAAAAAAATATTTTTTAAAATTTTATTTGTAAAACCAACCAATTCACTGTTATATATTAATCTAATGAATATAAAAAAGAACATAGATATATTACAATATGGAGATGAGATGTTGGGAGGGAGGCGAAGGGGGTGGATTTATCTCATGCCAATGCCAATGGTCATGCCGGTGGGGAGAGCAATCTTGCTATTAAATAGAATAATTTCGGATATTGACATTTTAGCATTAATGCTGTCTTTAAAAGACACGCTACATATTGTGTTATATAGTGTTTAAAAACGAATTATAATGAAAAATTTTGTGATATTTTTAAAATGAATAAATAATTTGAATTAAATTGAAAATAATTGAATTAAATTGAAATAAATTGAATTGAATTACATTGAATTAATTTGAATTGAATTGAAATAGTTTGCGTTAAGTAATATGTGTTGTGTGAATGTTATATATTAATTTAACGTTTGAAAATGTTAAGTGATGTGTTAATAAGTCAGAAGCACTCGTTTAATTTTAAAAGCGTATGAATCGCGGTGAATGAATGTGTTTTGTTTTTTTTTTAATTATTGGTGCATTGAGGGATGTTTCATGTGTGGTTTGTCTGGTTTGTCTGACAGGCACTAATAATTTAATGTTCTCAAGTAGTTCCTATGGATATTATTAGAAAAAATTAGTACGTCTGCGGAATTTCTACGACTTTCCAGTAATGAAATGCTGAAAAACGCGTCTGACTCTTCATGAATCGGATTAGGACAAAAACCCCGAAAATTAAGGTATCGTTGTAAATGATTTTGTACTTCTCAATCCTTTCTATGTGTAATATGTACATGGGACTCTACCCCAGAGAGTTTAAACGAAACTTAAAACGTATTCAATCACATAAACGTGTTATTATGGGTTATCGTGACATCAAGTTTCATATAAAAATAGTAGTAAAAAAAAATTCCTTAAATCTTTCGCCAAATCCAAAATTTGGCGACCGATGACTTTTTGGAATGTATTACAATAATTATTGGGAAGTATCTATGGTAAACGAATTTTAAATGCTAATATAAATCATGGTGTTGCCTCTTTCTAACACTGCTAATCATATATCTCACCTAAGAACAAAAGGAGATACGACTTTTATGAGACAGTCTCAGTTTGTGCCGTAAATGGCACAAAAAGACTCTACTGTTATCAATGTACTATAAGCTTGGTGTCGCGAAGCTGCGACTCCACTATATATTTTTAGAGGTGGTGCAGAGCAAAGCCCTATGCCACACGCCCAAAGGACCAGTCCCAAACTACTCCGAATGATAGGTTATGGGACGATTTATGCATCCGATAAACCCGATGGACAGTGCAATAGTCAAAAGGTATAAATCTGGGCTTCTGGAGCACAAGATAAGCCCAGATTGGAATGCAGGAAAGATGGACTCACCCGTTGATGATTATCACACGTCTCCAGGAGTTAGTTGATTTCACTTCACAATATATGTATAATCGCCCTGTCTGATATTAGTTATCACTATGAATTCTGATTAACAACTGACCACTTGTCCGATTTTACATGTGTCGCAACAATAATTTTATTATGGTGACATTTTGGGATGGGTAAAAGGGTAGATAGGACATTTGCAGGATTTTGTATTGATATTACACTTGTCCATTAAGCCTGTGGATGCATACCTAACAATCCCCTATATATTGCGCGAACAAAGCTCTTAGTACTTAAAGCAAATAATGTGTTTCATTAACGTTTCTTTTCAATCTACGTTTTTTTTCAATCTATATGAATAAAAATTTAAATGTTCGTTTGTTCAAAATCTCAAATCTCCGAAAGATCTTCACCAGTTGCGTTGAAATTTTGATACACCGTTGCATTCAAATACGTGTGTGTTTATGTATATTTATGTAAACCTGCTTTTTACCATCTGTGGCAGGTAAAAACCTGTAACAAATAAAACCTTTAAAACAGAGCCATCTGCTGGAGGTAAAAGTAAAAAGCGCTATTGTTTTTCTATCTGCACAGACTGACTGAGCTACAGCAACGCGTAGCGGGGTACAGCTAGTTTTATAGTATATATTATTCAAGCAGAAGCATTTTGCTGAAAAAATTTTCTGCTGTTGCTTAAATTATTATGTATTACTTGTGTCCCTATTTGTGTCTCATTTGTCACTTGCATCTCTTTGTATTATATGTCAGCTGAGTGAACGTTTATATAATTTTGTTTGCGCAAATTAATGGATCTTATGTCTGAGTAGATATAAGATTTATATTTCACATAAGTGAAAAAATTTGTAAAAATTCAGTATAATTTTGGGTATATTTTAAGTTTTGGATTGGGTTGGCTTTTTGTTTTGTGAGTTCTTCGTATCAGTTATGTCGCGGTTACACCAAAAGTAAACGCTGAAAACCAAATTCGTTTCACTAATTGGTATACTGAAATACCGGCCCCACGATTATAAAGTATTGGAACATGATCACTTCTTAATACTTAAACACACACTTCGCAACAATATTCACACCTGCCCTGATGATGGGCACTGTAACGCAATCCGAAAGGTTGACCAAATAAGGAGGAAGCGTAATATGGCATAGTAACCCAAAAATTAATCACGATAAATCAATGAGGCCAGTTTGAAAGAGAAAAACTAAAAGTTTTCATTTTAATCTACAGGATTTTTTTTACATAACATCTAGATAACAATCCTGCAAAACCGATTTTGATGTAACAAACATGCTCACATTGGTAATTGAATTTAATAGACCGTGAAAATCTACCGTGACAGAAAATCTGAAAGGCATTGGTAACATTTAACTGGTGCATATTTTTAAATAAGCACACGGTATACGAGGGTCTAATTGGACCCAAATTCAATTGAAGTGTAAACATTGAATGGGGCGTAATCCCTATTTGCATTTAAATTTATTGTTTTATTGTATTTCACACCAAGTGATAAAATTGGCCAATAATGAAGTTATTCACACAGTAAAACACACACACACACACACACACACACACATATACATATATATAATAAGACACACATTTATTGATATTGACTACTTAATTTATCACTTTTTTTAATCTTTTAAATTCAAAATAACTTCTCCTCTAAACTGAAATTAAGACATCACAAAATATGATCTTTTAATTTTTCTTAGAAAACAATATTTAATCGTTTTTGTATTTTTATACTTGATACGAGAAAACATTCTTTGAAAATTAGCCCAAACTAAAAAGAAAATAGGAAGTTGCAAATAATTTTTAAATGTTGCAGTCAAACTGCAATGAACTTAACATAATATTTTATATTTTTTGCAGATGATATTAGTTTAATTGTCCATTTTTGAGGGAAACAAAGTTACACTAAGGTATACATGGGTCAAATTTGACCCGAACGTGGAAGTAGCTCCGAAAAAAATAGTTGATACCGGACTCGCATACACCTACATTGCAGAATTCTTTGTAATTGCACGCGACAGAGAAAGAATGGGCTCAGGCTGTGTGAATATAGAAAATCTGGTGAATTAAAGTTGATAATAGGTTTGTCCGGGTCTATGTGGACCCGTACACCAGTTAAATGTTAATTTCATAAATTCAATATGAAGTTTTTTTATGGTTCTCTTGGTTTTCAACATACGATCTCTGAACTGGCTCAAAAAAACTTTCACAAACCACAGCGGTTTAGTTTAACCGGTTAGAAAGTTCATATTAACAATTCGCTGACTTTGATCAAACAGGGTCATGAGAAGTTTGCGAACTGCGCTCTTCAATATGTTGATGAGTATCGGTAAATAATACGCCGTGTAACATGATACTGCCGTACATCTATGTACGAGCACAATAATATTTGTATCTATGTAATAACGTCAAAAATCGTAACTCAATACCAGCGTCGAAGAACGCATGAGGTGGTTCGTAGATAAAACAAATATTCATGTTCCAGTCAAATAAAAAATTTTGGTGGAACAATTCCACAAATTTTTGTTTCCATGTACTTTTTAATCAAGAAAGGGACACTTAGCTGGTTTGGGGGGCAATGAAAAAAGGAGTGCAAGAAAAATATATCATGACGCAAAAAAAAATTGAAGAATGGTAGAAGAAGTAAGGGACGCCGAAGCATGATCGATTGAACCAAATACTTCAGTCGAGCCATATCAAGAGTCAGAATAATACAATGGAAATGAGATATTTCGGAATTATTCTGTCACGGGGTGTTGACGCAATTATCAATCTTCCATTAACATTGCCCTAGCAATTTTTCCATCCCATTTATCCTTTAACCTATCATTATATGGCTATACCCACGTGTTTGTGTGACATTTTACAACAATAAAAGTAAATCTCAAAGCAGTTTATTGATGGAGCCTGTTTGTTAAACATCTATTTGTGTTCAGTGCTGTTATTGATATCAACTCAGGGTAGAAGACCTTTGCAGTAAATATATTCGGTTTATTCAGTAAATATATTTCTGCTTTCCAGAACCACCAAGGTATTAGTGTACAAAACACTAATTAGACCAGTAAATCCAGACTGCTTTCCAGAACCATCAAGGTATTAGTGTACAAAACACTAATTAGACCAGTGCTTACGTACGCAGCCGAGACGTGGGTTCTAAGAAGAATGAGCGAGCACTGGACGTTTTTGAAAGGAAAATTTTGAGGCGCATCTTCGGACCGGTTCTAGAAAATGGATTTTGGCGCAGACGTTTTAACAATGAGCTCTATACTCTGTTTAAGGAGCTAAACGTCACAAAATTCGTAAAACTGGGAAGACTTCGGTGGCTAGGTCATGTGGAGAGAATGACCGAGCATCAAGAACCAAAGTCCCTGCTGAGCTCAAGACCGATAGGGAGAAGGAGCCTGGGAAGGCCAAGGTTAAGATGGAGCGACAACGTCCTCAAAGATTTGTCTGCCTTGGAGATTCAAAACTGGAGAGAGCTGGCGCGGGATCGAGATGAGTGGAGGAAGACTCTTGAGGAGGCCAAGACCCACCAGGGGTTGTAGAGCTAAAAGTGATGATGATGATGATGATATTCGGTTTCCTCAGTGTCTTTCGTATCCAACCTGGATGTTATGGAAGCTTGTGCATGAAATAAATCATATCTCCTGTGAGTGAAACCAACCATCAACATCTTTGAAGAACATCAAAGGGGTAAGTCGGATTCCTTCCTTACTCCATGTTCACCATCTCCAACCATAGTTGTGTCAACTTCCAAGTTCACATTTAATTTTACAGTCCACTCTTGATTCGCCTGTTGCGATCACACGGGGTGAAGTTCGTCCGCGGATCTTGGCGGCGGATGCATCTGCCTATCTACTGCATGGTGGGCTGGTTACCGGAGGTCTTTCGACCTCTCTAACTAGACTATCCCAACCCAACACCTTGCTTGTTGTAGGGATGGATTCATACGTCCGTCACTACTGAACATACTGATCCCCAGATTCCTTCCCACTTAATACCTTTTTCCTTCCCAGAAATTTCTCTCCTACTTTTTCATAAATATACCCTTCGCACGCGTCCTCCAATATATGTGTAGAGCTATTGTATAATAAAAAATCTTTGCACTTGCAGTAATAATTCAGTGTAAACCGGTGCATCAGCAAAAAAATGCTGAAGCCGTATTTTTTCCGCCGACTTGCTTATATGTAGAATAACACTTTGCACTCCCATAACTAGGCGTAAGCAAACCATCCATTGTTTTGAATTATGTACAAATTTTGATAGGTCACTGTTGATGGAATGCTCAGTAAAAAATCACAACTCATACACTCTTAGTTTTAGATGTTTTTAATTCTTCGGAAAACATAGGTGAATCGTCTTCCACTGCATTGTAATGTATTAATCTTTCCTTTGAATATGGGGTTGTCTTATATTTGTCGCCTCTCATGGTGTGAGAAATACAAAAGATTATTAATATAATTATTTTGTTATTATTTTCTAGTGAAAGTCCCGCCTAGTGTGTAGCGTTGCTCCAAACAAATAATAATACTATACGGAAAACGGTGGTTGTAGCACACACATAATCTACCCGGCGATATTTACCCAGAGCATGATGTTTGTTTAGATACCATAATATTACATGTTATTAGTATACCGTTTGGTAGTTTTGCACCGAACGTTGCTAAACATTATTATGTTTGTGTTAATATGACCAACGCTAGGTACATAAGTATATTACATGAGATCATTGACTCTGGGGTCGGTGACCTCGGGTTCTTTTCGCAACAAAATAACCAACATCATAAATATGAACTAAGTAACAGTTACTCATTGATGTATCTCTTAAAAATGCTGTCAAAAAGTCGGAATATTTGTGCGTATTTCCGCTTCTCAATAAAATCCGAAAAAAATGTTTTTAAAAGGTGAAAAAATACATTTTCAAATTGCATAAGAAACAAACATATACTTTTTGAATAATTCAAATTTTGAAAGAAAAACTTTTTAAACTGGCTCACCTTACGTTATTTCGCCTAAATACTAAACTGCAATTAACGATAACAACAACACAAAACAAATTTTATAAATAAGCACGTTTCATATTAAAAAAAAATTACCAAAAATTTTTCTCAAATTTCGGTCGGAACCTTTGGTTTCAAAGAGGTGTACATTTTAATTATTCTGTGGTTAACTTCCATATTTAAATATAAAGCTTGGTGTTTTTTTTTCTTCTTTCTAACGCCGTTTAGTTCATTCTTTTATTTCTAACTATGACGGTAAGGAAGACAAAACGATTTGTATGAGAATGGTCTCAAGCTGTTCCTAAAAGAGAAAAAATTGACTATACCTACGGATAATGCTGTTATTCCCAAAACCAAAAAAAAAATAACTTGAGAAGTTGAAAACATTTGTTTCTTTCGTGAGGCGAAGAAGGCAGAAACAATAACGTTTCATCGTTCCCGAACATGACTGCAGATCGCCAACGAACAAACAACTAAGATCTTAAAGTATTTAACTATTGTTGGTACGTTAGCTATCTGCAGTCATTCTCGGAACGATGAAAAGTTAGTTACACTAACCGTGCTAGCCTCCCTGGTCGCCAAACATTTCAAACAACATTTCGATTCATGAATGGTCTTCATTAACCAGGTGTTATATTGAGAGTTGTAGCAGTCTTGCTTTTGAGTTCCTACCGTAGCGGCTGACAGCATTCTCAAGTTGCCGTCTTGATTTGCGAACTACTAGTCTGAAGAGCGCTGTGCATCGTGGGAATTGGTTCCGTCAGTCGGAGTCAGGGGGGTGTAACTCCGAGAAAAAAGTGGGTCAGAAAAAAAGACACGGTAATCTCTATGGCTGACGTGTGACGTATATATTTTCCACAAACCAGTGCGCACTTCATGCATGTTTATAGGCCGCTGTCATTGGCCGATTTTAGGCTAGTTTTTTTTTTTTTTTTTTTTTTTTTTTATTTAATAAAAAAGGTAAGTGTAATATATATTAACAATAATGATATATAAAAATTAGTTTTCATAATTTTTTTTGAATTTTTTGATGTTTCTCCTTTATGGAAGCAGACGCTTGTGTTTAAAAGAGATGCTGAGTAACGAGATGAACATTATTTATATAAGTATCCTTATTAATAATTTAAGGAGTTAAGAATATTAAAATTATAAGTGTATATCAACAATGTACAATTTAACGATTTATGACGTTACATTATTTAATTGGCGAATTTCGTTATTTTGATTTTTTACATTGAAATGATCTTTGATCGCTTTGAGTAGGGTTTTGTCGTCTTCGATTTTTCTGATATTATCAGGTAGGTTATTAAAGTATTTTTTGCCTAGAAATGTGTAATGATGTTGTGCAAATGAGGTGTTACATTTATGTATTGGAAATATATGTTTTTGACGAGTACGTCTTTCAGTTGAAAAATTGTGATTTTGTTTTTCTTTTATTATTTGAATTATTATGTTTTTTCGGATAAGATCGTTAAATTTTGGTACTTTAAATTCTTCAAATAAAAGTTGAGTTGGATAATCTCTCGGTTTTTTCAATATTATTTTAACAATCAGACGTTGTATAATTTCAATAGGTAGGAGATTAGTTTTGTATGCGGATCCCCAACTGGTTACACTGTATTGGAGATTCGATTGTACTAATGCGTAGTAGACTGAAGTTAAATTTTCCAATGATAGAAAGTTACGCAGTTTCAGAAAAATATAAATTAATTTCCTTATTTTGTTAATGGTAAGGTTAATTTGATCTTTCCAGTTAAGGTTTTTGTCCATTATTATTCCTAAGTATTTAATTTTATTTGTAATTTTTAGTGTGGCACAATTTATTGTACAGTGATTTGTATTATGTTCTTCAAAGTTGTCGTGTATAATTATGTCAAAATTTTGTGGAATATCGTTTGATTTTATTGCGAATGGCAATACATGGGTTTTTTCGCTATTTAGGGATAGTAGGTTTATGTCAAACCAGTATTTGAGTAGATTTATGTCTTCTGTTGCTTTTTGTTTTACTCCTTCCCATGTATTATCACTTTCAATGAGTACTGTATCGTCCGCGTATGAGGTTATACTACCTAGAATTGACTGTGAGAATATCCCGTTTACATATAAGATAAATAGTAATGGACCCAGTACCGTTCCTTGTGGGATTCCATATTCAGATGTCTCTTCATCGCTGTATATATTGTTTATTTTGACGTACTGTGGTCGATTCTTTAAGTAGCTTTTTATCCAATTTGCAACATTCTCCTTAATGTTCAGATTATCTAATTTTTTCATAAGTTTTAAGTGAGATATGCTGTCAAATGCTTTTCTTAGGTCTATGAAAATGCCTAAACATTTTTTACTCTTATCTAGGTTTTCGTATATGCGTGAAGTAACGTTTGCAATTGCATCTTGTGTGCTGCGCGCTTTTCGGAATCCATATTGGTTATTGTGAAGTATTTTGTTGTTTTCAATAAATTCCATGAGTTGAGATTTAACAATTTTTTCGAATATTTTTCCAATATTAGAGATAAGAGAAATTGGTCGATAGTTGGTAACATTAAGGGTGTTTCCACTTTTAAATATAGGCGAGATAATTGTTTTCTTATAATTTGATGGAAATATTCCTTTTTTAAGGCTCAGATTTATCAGGTGAGTTAATGGTTTAATCACATAGTTTTTAATAGATTTTAGAATTTGGATCGTTATATTATCATATCCTGGCGACGAACCTCCGTTCATATTTTCAATTATTTTTAAAATATCTACTTCACTTATCATTTTAAATCGGTACAATGAGTTTATATTTTGTATATCTTCAATAATTGGTTTTGTGGTTGATCCTTTTGTCACCATCCAGTGAATGGGGTTGGCTCCGAATGAGAATTATATTGTCTATGGTTACGCCTTTTTTATAGTTTCTATCCTAGTCGACGATGAGTATGTCGTGTAGTGACGTATATTTTTCAGGAACAGACTTTTATCTATGGCAAACTTTAGGACCCATGGGCTCAGTACGAAAAACCCGAAGATATTGATCTAGCGAGTGGTTCATTTATGGTCGGAGTCGAGATACTCGAGAACACGGGACGGTTGTGAAGGCTTGCCGACCTTGGCGGACTTAGAATATACGTAAGATGTCTTCCAAATTGAGATTGATTTTTTATACTTTAGTATCTTAGGGATTACTCTGATAATTATATAAATTCGTTCAAAATTATGTAATTCTGAGCTGGCGCCCATTAAATTCATTATATCATCATTTTATCCATTCGTTTATTCATCTGTCATGACTTGCATTTTGTCAAATATCGAGAATATGTAACTGGACACGCCTTGAGAATTAAACCTTTTATAATGAGTCTCTTGCTTAATATTAACTTCCTAGAGCAATATGTGTAGTAACAGTATTTTATATAATAAATGTTAAAGTTGTTAATAGAATTTTTTTACTGGTGCACACAATTATTCTACCCACATGTAACATCGAGTTCCCTTTTAGGGAAGTAAATAATATGGGTAGATGTATTGCTACAGAGTGAGAGTATCCACTTTTGAAACATAAAACAGATTTATAAGTATTATCTGCATTAATTAAATACGGCCTCTGTGGTCGAGGGGTAAGGCTCTCGACCATCGACTATGTATCCGGAGGTATCGGGTTCAAGCCCGGCTATTTGCTAAATTCTATTTAGTGTATCTACATTTGAAACGTAAATCAATTCAGTTAAAAATTCCCATATCCATAGGCCTTTTCCCACGAGCCACCTCTAAAGAAAAAAAAATATCCACCATATTAAGAATTTTTGCTAGAGTCTCTTATTTCGAAGATTCATTTAATTTTTTAACGGTCTAATTGTGTATAATAATTGACAGGAAATAAACAAAAGTGATAAATTTTCCCCGGGCCAAGGGAACCGAAATGAGGAATTAAATTTTTATTTACGAGCAGTTTCTTTAGAGGCGCTTTTCGTGAAAACACGTTATTTAAATTTGAATAAATTTAGGCTGTATAATCATTTCTAATGCAGGTATTATTATGAAAAATTACAATATTGGTAAATAGAATAAAGACAGTGCAGATAAAAATTATATCTAGTGATTTAAAATAATTAATTGAAAAGTTGATTATCTAATTAATTTGAATATTATAAAAAATATCAAAAAAATACTAATTTCAGTCCAGAGTAAAAAGAAAATACTCGAATAAATAAATTTCAGTGTCTGAAGCATTACATTTTCAACAATCGAGAGATCACTCACTAAAAGCTTTTTCTTAAATCTGGTATTGAATTCCTTTGATGTACAACGTATTTTTGGTTGGGAAACTAGCCTATTGCATGTGAAGGGACTAAACAAAGTACGGGATCACTGTCTGAAGTCAGTACCAATAGAGGGTACTTGCAGGAGACCCATTCTACACATTTTTTAACTCTCTTCCAGATATGTATAAAATCAGCCAGCATAATCCAAAAAGTTGAATTAAGGCTTTAAAAGATTTTTTTTTATATATATGCCAACAAAAATACGTAATTCTTGTCGTGTTTTACTTTGTTTTGTTTCTTTCTCTCTCCTTTTCTTTCCTCTGTATTTGCAATCGAGCATAATCTATTTTTACCAATTTATTAGTGGGTAAGTACCTTCTAAATTACAACCTTAGCTCTGTGCTTATGTGTATGTCCTTGTCTGTTTCCTTTTGTATTTCTCATTGTCTGTGTCTACTTAACACGTAATACCTGGAGGTTCAAAATAAAACACATGCGGCGATGGTGGGTCCAGATTGACCCGGCTGAAATGATGAAATTAAAAGGCTTTTTAAACAAAGCCACAAAGAAAAATCACAATACTAGAAATGTGCCCGAATGGTTGACAACATCTGCGCGGGACTGTGAGAGACAGAGACGGAAGGACAGAGCAAGAGATATGCTGTTTCGTCGGCTGCTCGAATTCAAATGAGAAGAAATGGAATTTTTGCGTGTTTTTATACACAATTATTCTAATTACTTTTTTAAAACGTATCCGATTTTAATCATTTTTGAGTCGAAATGTGGGTAAATATTTGATGAAAGAATAGACAAAAGGAAATTAGCCTAAACGAGATATTTGCGGCAAAATCTTTTATTTAAAAAACACCGGGTCAAATCAGACCCATCACCGGAGTCGAGGCGTTAACCTCCCCTTTTCTATTTGTGTACTGTTTCGTATGTGAAACTTATAATTTTGAAATCAAAATACCAATACAAAATTGTACCGATTAACTCCCACCGATGTAATGTTAGTTCCACTCGTCCTACAGTGAGTTTTGTAACTCAAGAAATAAAAATAATAAAATCAAATTATAAATTTAAAAAAAAAATTGTCGCGCTTCTAGTACTGCGTTTGTGGGACACAAATTTGTTTAGGTTAGGACAATCTCTACATTATTTAATTAAATAATAAATACATAATTGACGGACCGAGAGGAATTCGCATTATTTATATGGTATTGCAGTGAAATGTCCGTATGATATGTTTATCATAACTTCGAGTACTACTCGATGTGCTCTTTTGAGAAGCAATAATATTGAGGATTCTGCACATCCCCAGATAAATATACCAAACCAGTGGACCCCGCAATGTTTCTCTATTACTAATGACTTTCTGGGGCGTCTCCAACTCCAGCACAAATTGAGTTCCACTTAACTGGTTTAATTAAATAGGTAACCAAAAATCAAGTAAGATGTCAACAAACAACAGTTTTCCTAGGTCCAACCAGATATTTCCCCGTATTCAACTACCCCCCACAATCGCCGTAATCAAAATTCTAAGAAACTCATAACTACGAATACATGTAACATGTTTAAGTTGCTAACCACCTTGTATATTAAGTTTCAGTAAACACACGATTACTGCGGTATAATCCGTCCTGTAGCGAGCAGGGTATTACTTATTACAGGGTGTTCTAAATTTAGGTTGGTTAAACGCTTTTTGAATAACCGCAGTAAATAAATTTACGCGTCCGCAGCGAGACCTGGCAACATTTATCATCCGGACTTCCCCGTAAATCTAAAAAAAGGGGAATATCATGAACGGCATGCGCACAAAATAATATAAATTTTTTTTTTGCTCTGCATTTTGCAACAGTTGCAGCGGTGTCTGGCAACTGTTTTTGTTCCAGAGGACTAATATTGGAATAAAAAACGAATGAGTACATATGTAAGTATCCACTCTTATAAGGTTGTTTTATGGGAAAATCGGACTTGAGTGTATGGGTGTTATTTTGTCATTTTGTTGGGAAAACATTTTTAAATATCGTTTGTTTGAAAACTGATCGTTGGCACAGATCTTTGTACTGTAGATAATTAGCTATTATAACATGGGGTGTAACGATTTATAACCTGTTTTAATATAGTATCCTTTTGATACAATATCCGTACAGATAGACTTGGGTCAAGTACAAAAAAGGAAGTACCTTTCTCTTTTACAAACAGCTTGGGTTGCAATAATTATTCAAAAAATAGTTGACCCTGCAATACTTGCTATTCCTACTGTATTTATCGGGCATGTCCGAGTTCTTCCACTATTCACTAATATATACCATAATGTAACTGTTAAAAAAACTATGTTATATTCGACTCCGTTTGAAATATTCAACGATATCGGTAAAATACTTTTCGAGTTTTGCGAGTGCAAACATACGCAAGCTGAATTTGTGAATGTTAGAAGAAGATAGCGATAAAAATATAGTTGCGGATTCATCTGCAGACGCATTTAGAAGAAAAAAAATTGGTGTTCTAAGTGCAGTTATAAAATCTAAATGCATTTTGTATGCTGCGAAAATTGCACAAAGATTCAATCATAAGTTTAAAGCAGTTTTGTCTTCCGAATAATATGTAAACATTCCAGGATTTCATTTGCGGATTCATCTGCTGCCGTATTTCGAAGGAAACAGTTGGGATGTTCCGAGTAAAGTTTAAATTTGAGTTTCACACCATATGCGGTAAACCATTTGCTTGTTCCACTTGTAACAATTATTTAAGCTAGTCGTTTCTTATCCCGAAAAACAAGTTTAAGCCAGTCTTGTGTTTTGAACGCAACTTAAAATTCAATTTGCAACTCAAGGGAAACCACTCTCGCGTTCCGAGTACAGTTATAAATTTCTAGTAGTAGACTAATCTGACATTTGATCACAAATTTTCAATTATTTTATTTGAAGAATTCTTGTCAGGTGTGATATAAAAATAAAACAAAATCATTACTTGGTAAAATAAGGTTCTGATAATATATTGAGGATTCCGATACACCCCTGACTATAAAAACTATGTGCGGCCGCGGGTGATAGTACAAACATAAAAATGGCCACAGACAGCGAAATGTTCCCCAGCTCTGGCTTACATTTTTTATTGTTTCTTAACAATCATAATTCTTCACGTTGGTATTTGATCAAAATAATTTGTGTGTATTTCCTTTTCTTAATACAATCCACATAAATTGGAAATTTCTGAACTTATTTGAAAATAAAAAAAAGTTTTCGAAATGTGATAAAACTCCCTTTCAAATTTTATTATTTGAAAGAAACATATCGTTTTTGAAGTATTATAATTTTAAATGCAAAAATAAAAAAAAGTTTAAAAAATGATTGACCTTAGGTTGTTCCATTTAAACACTGAACTAAAATATTTATTTATGTTTAATTAAAAAAAGTTTTCTTAACATTGAAGCCGCTTAGTTAGTAAAAAAATGCACAAAATTTCAATGTCTTTCTCTAAATGCTGTCAAAACCTTAGATTTGATAGAGGTGTAATTTTTAATTATTCTATGGTTAGCTTCTATATTCAAATATAAAAAAGCTTGTTTTTTTTTCTCTTTTTAACACCGTTTAATTCTTAATTTATTTCCAACTATAACGGTAAGGTATACAATGATTTCTATAAAACCATAAGAGTAGTTCAAAATGCGAACAGACACTACGGGTTCTAGCTGTTCTGTTCTCAAAACCGAACAAATTAGCTTAAAAGTTAATATTTTAAAAACTATGTATTTTGCGATCACATAGCCGTATAATATCAGGCAGGGTAGACCCAAACCACACAAAGTCCAAAACTTTCCCTCATGCCATAACATCAGAAAATGTATTATAACCTCATTTGCGGGTATACGGTCGGTTCGCAAGTAAGAGCGGATATTGAATACCGTCAGTTCGGATTACTGACTTCGGTCCGGGAACTTGAGACCAGCGACCATAGCGGGAATCCCGCTGTGAACAATTTAGCCGGGATTCAAACCGAAATTGGGTTATCTATGCGAACGCCATCTATCTTCATCAGTTTGTATTATCCAGCCTAACCAATCAATATCAAATATTATTAGTTTGGAACGGTTGTAGGCGGAATGATATGATTGACATTTTTCATATGTATTAATGATGTTTTCGAAGTGATGATATTATGATGGCTGTCAAAATTGTCAGTGATTACATTTGAGATTCAAGATATACTCTCAGTGTCACCCTTGTGAGAAAAAATAAGGGAGGCAGTAAATTTTCCACTTGATATTTTTTGTGGATTTCAATAAATTTAAACACCGACAGTGGAATAACAGTGGTTTATTTTTGGGTTAGTGCCGTGTTGCTCTACCTACTTCTTTATCCAACGTTTCGAACAGAATTACAGTGTTCATCATAACACATCTGCCCCGATTATGGACCCAAAAATAAATCACTTTAATAATGAAAATCTCTAATCATATCTTACAGACAGTGGACATTGCTATACGAGGTGATTTAATACATAACTATACATAAAAAGCGTTGCACCCGAGGTGATTTAATACATACGATAACTATACCTACAAAAAGCGTTGCACCCGAGGCGATTTAACACATAACTATACCTACAAAAAGCGTTGTATCTGAGGTGATTTAATAGATAACTTTACCTACAAAAAGCGTTGAACCCGAGGTGATTTAATACATAGCTATACATACAAAAAGCGTTGCACCCGAGGTGATTTAATACATACGATAACTATACCTACAAAAAACCTTGCACCCGAGGCGATTTAACACATAACTATACCTACAAAAAGCGTGGCACCCGAGGTGACTTATTACATAACTATACTCACAAAAAGCGATGCACCAGAGGTGATTTAATACCTAACTATACTTTCAAAAATCAGTGCACCCGAGGTGATTTAATATATAACTATACCTAAAAAAGTGTAGCACCCGAGGTGATTTAATACATAACTATACCTACAAAAAACGTTACACCCGAGGTGATTTATAAAATTAACGTAATTTTTTTTATTATTTTTCGGAATAACTTATTATAACCTCAAATTATAATATTTAAATATTGAAGATAGTTATACATAAAGATAGTTGCCAATAAAAATGTGCGGTGAAAAGATGAAGACAACGTTGGTAGTTCTTATTCGAAGTATGATACAGTTAAAAGTGACCGATGAGGATAGGGTCCCATTAGCGCAGTTGGTAGAGCATTGTCCCGGAAAGACAAGGGTCCTGGGTTCGAGTCCCAGATGTGACCGTTTCCTTTTCTGATCTTTCTGTTTCAGATTTGCGTTTAAAAATCACTAATATTGTCTTCAATATTCAAATATTGTAATTTTTTTTCCTCAAATTTCGACAACATGTAGCAAGTACCTATATCTCAGTTTAAACAAGGTATTTTTTCGTGTTTAATCTTTTTGGATTTTCTCTTTACTGATCGCTTACCATCTTTAGTGACACTTCTCTCTGATATATTCAAATTTTTGTCTTTATATTCTTTTTTGATTTCGCTTCATGATTTAACTGTCAAATCTTCGCGTGAATCCATCACCTCACGTGTCACGTCGCTGAATAAGTCGTCCTGAAATATGACAGCGGCAATAATCCTACTTCAGGAGAAATAAAATTCAAACTCTGTAATTTCGCAGAAAACCGAATATATTCATTTATCATTGAGAGCAAATGGTTAGTTTCAACTACTGAAGTCCTCCGAGGAAAATATTTGGGAAAAATTATTATCCATTTAATATCCTTGTTTGATTAGAGTTTGACAGTGTTAAGCATTAAGCTCTGTAATATTATATAATTTAATAGTTATAAGCCAAAAAATAGACAAGCTTGCCGATTACGCTGTAAGCTTAATACGCAAAAAAGGAGATTGTAAAAGATTCATTAAAATTCCATTTTTTTCAATAAATGTTTTGTTTGAAGGTTAAGAAATACGCATTAATTATTAAAATAGCTTAAACTAACAAATTAAAAAACCTATTTTGTGCACGTTTACTAAAACCCCCGTTGTCTAAATAATTGTCTCCATTAGATATTTAAGTTGAAATTAAGTGTTGTTTTTTAAAGAAAGACTTTGTAGCGGAATTCGACATGTTTACCAAATACTTCTTATCTTGGTCACCCCCCGAGAGGCGACAAAAATACAAGTTTGTTTAGCTTGTCCATGGGGAGGTTTTTTTTAGCAGATGTGATATTAATTGACGATTTTGCACGTTATTATTAGGTGTGGTATTTGGATCAAGAGTCTTTTAGGTAAATATTGACCTGATCACAATCATAGACAACTTTCGATAAGATGGCGGATATATCTTTTTTGTCTTATTCTCTAAGTCAGAACCTGAAAGGGCACACACGGAGAAAAAATGAGAACTGCTAATTTATTAAGGATCTCTTCAAATTATTAACTCAGTAATCGAGTTGAAAACGGGATTGCACCCCGTTTCCTGATAAACTTTAAGCAAATTCTTTTTTGGTAAATCATCGCTCTAGTTCGTTTTTGTCCAACAGACCAAAACGTAAATCGGGAGAAATAGCGCTTCAAAGTTTTTTTTACAAAAAACGCATACACAATGAAATTAGCTTATTTTAAGCTTACTAAAATGATTTAAAGTGATAGAAATTATTATTTTTAAGTAAATTTCGTTCCAAGTGTTTAAAATTACGCAGAAAACACGTTTTTAATTTGGTTGTAGGACAAACTGTTGGATAAACACGCTCAGAATGCTGTTTAATTTTGATAGACTTTAGACAAACTGCGTCTTGAAAATTAAAAATATTTGTATCGTATAAATAAATGCTTTCTGAAAACAACTGCATACTTAACTCAATTTCGCCAACAATGGTCTGTTGGACAAAAACGAACTAGAGCGACGAAATGTATCCTAACACCTGTTCAGGGACTAGTATTTCCTTTGATAATATATAATGACGAAGCACGAATTATTGAGATTTTTATGAACACTCGTTCCAACATAGTGAAAATACATTCAAATTTTACTAAAAGTTTATCAGGAAACCTATCGTCTAAGTCCATTTTTAACTGGATTGCGAATTATTTGAAGAGATTCTTAATAAATTAGCATTACTCATTTTTTTCAGTGGACGGTCATAAAAGAGTTTAAAAGTACGTGGGATAAAGATTTTTCAGAATTTCAAGGGCTCTTCTATCAAAAGTTGGAGATAATTTTAGGGTTTTATATGTTTCCCATGGAGTTGTAGGTAAATTAATGTTATCAAGGATAATATAGAGGATGGAAAGTTTTAGAGGATAGTAGGGAATCGTATACGATATTCGGCGATACATACAAAATTTGAAAAGTCATAATTGCGTTTTGTAGTCGCTAATTTGCCCACAAATGTACAAAAAAATATTCAGGGGTTTGCGAAGATTGTTATATTAAAAAACCAATTAAAAAATCAAAATAATATGAGATTCAGCAGCGTCCAATCGCTGTTATACTCCATAATATCAGAACGACCTTTATGCTGCAAATTATTAATCAGATCTTATCAAATTTGGCGATCAACCCGTGCGGCTGCCACCGATTCGCAGATGAATTATTTGCCTAGATAACAATACATGCAAATTCCGGATTCTGTATGGAAACTGGGTCGGCTAAATGGATTTAAAACGACATTTGATTTGCATTTGATGTAGATTACGGAATTTCGAATATAATCACGTACCGGCGTGAAATGTGTATGGGAAACGCCTAATGTAAATCAGCGTCAGTACTGACCACTTTTTGTTTGGTGGACGTAATTTGAATATTAATCTGCTTTGAGTTATTTCGAATCCTGTGAAATGAGTTTTAAGGTGTGATTTGAATTTCGTCGGTTGAGTTTGTTGGAATGGAAAATATGTCGTACGGACTTATTTCATTTGTACTGACACCTCAATCTATATGGAAAATGTTCATAGATCTGATCAAAAAATATGTTAAGAGGTATGCCATATTTTACGCTAACCAAGTATTTTGAGCCCCACTTCTCTTGTCACCCATTTCACGATTTCGTTTACCTTTCTCTCTCAAATGATTACGTATACACTTTGTATACACTTTGAATTAAATACTATCGCAAATATAAAGTAGGTAATTTGTTTTCTTTATATTTTTAACTTGCTATACCCCGCCACTCGTTACTGTAGCTCAGTCTATCTGTGCAGATAGAGAAACAATAGCGCGTGTTGTTTTTAGGTCCAACAGATGGCACTGTTTAAAAATATCATGTTTTTACCTGTCAAGGGTGAAATCTATATAATATAGTATATAAAAACACAATTAATTCGAATGTGTCAAAATTTCAAAGCAATCTGTGAAGAAGTTTCTGAGATTTAAGACGTTTAACAAACGAACATTTACATATTATTTATATGGAGATTATAATAATAATATTTGGATGATTTGTATAGCCCCGTTTTTGTTAATAATCACCTCAAGGGCACTGTACAAATATATAATATATTTCTTCAACAATCTGTCTTATGAAAAGTAGTTTATTGGAACTTTTCTGTTTTTTTCTGTATTTTATTTTATTATTTACTGTAATATATATTTTTTGTCTTTCTTTCTTTAAATAAAATGATTGTAGACTATACAAACTATTATCAAAAGATTGCATCCACGGATTCGTCGATCACTAAAACATATAAACAATGACATAAAAAATATTCCAGGTCATAAAACCACATTCAGGTTAAGAAATTATATTTGTTTTGCTACGAAACTTCACAACATCTTCCCCCCTGATATAAAGGGAAAAGAAAATTTGAATGATTACAAATTAAGAATAAAAATCTGGCCGAAAGAGATTAATGAAAAAAAAACTTTAAAAACGACATTGAAAACTAATAAAACAGAAATGAATAACTTTAGTCCACCTTACCACAGGTCACTCTAGTGAGGAGGACTAAGAAATACAATTTACTACAGATTTTATTTAATATCATATTTTATATGTACAATGTTTTAATAGTAGTTTGTAGTAGTTTAAATATACAAAACTATATGTTAAATGAATTTGATTAACGAACGTGATGCTGCTAATGGAAATATATATTTAAAAAAATTACATTCTTTACAGGCAGAAAATATAGATACTGGACCATGGTTAGGTACCTGGGACGTCAAAAAAAGAAAAAGGTAAGCCAGTGAATGAAATTCATACACAGTTTGTGTCTATAAACATTTAATCATCGAATACGATAATATTGATAAAACTAACCAAACATGAAACAGAAAAAAGACACAGGAAATAAAAAAAGGTAGGTAACTCAGAACCTTTGTCTTACCGGGACAACACTCTACCACAAAGCTATTGATTCCTGATTATATTTCTTTATTTTAATCAATCTCGTATTAAAAATTTAAGAATTACAAAATTAACCTCAATTACTTCCCTTTATTGATTGCTATCTTTTTTGAATGATTGAAAGATTCTACCCAAATATATTTGTAATTTGGATAGAGTAAGACATAGGCTGTGGTTTCGATCCCGAGTAGTACCTTCAACTTTTTACATTTCATATTTCGATTGGACGTATTAATTTAATATTTTTATTCAATGATCAAATATTATATTGATGTGTACATCCTTCAAAATGTATTCAAATAAATTTAATAGAAATATTTAGTCAACTAGCTGTAACTTTAACTGTAACGAGTTTATCTTATAAACTCTTTAAATAAGACTCCAGGTCAATAAAACACTTTGGACATCATTCGTGATAGATAAAATGAGGTCCGATGGCTTAGTTAGCAGCTGGTAGGAATTATTCTGGGCCTCGACCTTGAGGTTTGTAAAAGTATTTATTATAGTCTTAATCCCTACATTTCCAACAATGCCCAAACCATATATACGTCCCTTTCTTGATCTTACTCATTACGCTTACATCAGCCTTACACTCATTGCGGATCTCCACATTTCTCATACGATCGTACATGGTTTTACCACATATACGCCTCAGGGATCTCATTTCTACAGCATTCAGTCTACTTTCATCCTTTCTCTGCCAGTTCCATGCCTCACTTCCGTACATCAGGGTAGGTACCAGCACTCCATTGTGGACTGCTGGCTCCGTTTCTTTTTTCTCAATTTTTTGTTAGCGTTAGTTACCTACATTTACTCTTCTTTCAATATCTCTGTCAGCCTTCCCATCTCTCGTAAACATACTTCCTAAATACACTAACTCATTTACCTGCTCCAAGTATTCCTCATTCACAACTATATTGCACACTGTTTTCGTACTCTCTATTTCAAACACCATGACTTACGACTTACTTACTTACTTACTTACTTACTTACTTACTTAATTCATCATTAACTCATTATTCATACATACTTCGTTCAGTCTCGACACGAGAGAGGATGTCCCACAACCCAATTAAATTTGGCTCGTATCTTGAAATCTACATTTTGCTATGAAGCTTTGAAATATTCAAGAAAATATTTCTCAAATAATAAGAAGGGTCTAAATAATATTAAATTTTAAATTTTTTTTTCAATTTTGTATGAGAAAATTAAAAAAATGTTGATTCTACTTAAATTACGCCGTGAGTGTTGTTAATTTTACTGTACTGTCATAAAAAGGAATTATTGTATTAAACCTGTACTGTAGTTTCAACCCTAACGCTCTCTCCCTTCCCTCTATCATATATAGTCACGTTTAAATCTACCCCATTCCTCTTTACTGTCTGAAGTATTTTATGGACAGCCTCTAAGGTGCGTTTTTTGTACATTTGCCCTAAGAGCGGAATTGTAGCGGAAGTTGTGCCATTTTCAAATTAGGAGCAAAAAAGCTCCCGACGTTTTTTCACAACACCTCAAAACTTATTGTCAATGTTTTCCATTGTAAACGCGAAAGCTATACTCGGATGTGTAAATAAGCCAGGAGCTTTTCGATTCATAATTCGCAAGGAATATTTCAATGTAACTGACTATTCATACGTAGATATTTGTATCAAACCAGTGACTATTTGAAAAATTCGTTAATAAAGAAATACATTTAATTCATATGTTGGAAAATAAAATGGACAAAATAACTGTTTTTTTACTTCCGAATTTACATAAATTAAATGCAGGTAATTTTTTTTGTGATAACCGCACAGTAATAGTTCTAACTGCCTTCAGTTACCTGGAACCAGTGTGACAATGGCATCTCTATTTAGGGTACATTGTGAGGCTGAAGGTGGTGGGGAGAGGAAGGAGTTAGAGGAAATTGAGGAAGTAACTGACTATTCAGATCTGGTCAGCAAACTTGGCGAAATAAGTTTCAAGCAACGTTTCAGACCAGTAGACACAACGAATTTTCAAATATTTCAAATAGGCGATAAACTATACATGTATAATGTATACGATACTGAAAGTTTCTCACAATCTGGAACTTGCAGCAAATATACCACAATTTATAATATGCAGTAACATCACGTTTTTAAACGTATCATCTACCGCCATCGTATCAAATATCCTTATAGAATATAAATAATAATACTTCAACTCCAGTAAAATATTGGCAGCATTTACTCATATTGGCTGGAAACTTTGGCCGCTAGAGGTATAACAAGACATAATCATGCATAAAATCCATGAACGCACAACTTGTGTGAAAAAACACCAAAACTCGCAACTCGTGCCGTTAGGAGGCAGTAGTGTAGAATACGGTCATCATAATCTATGTGAAATATCATCAGTTATAGGTTTAATAATTTTTTACAGTATTATTTGATCTCACTAACGTTGAAATTAACTGAAAATTCTATTGACATAAATATTTGTAATGACCCTTTGGCTATTTGAAATATGCATTTTTTTTATGGTCTCCACTCGTATTATAGCGGCATTATGAAACATTTTTACCAGTTAAAAATTAATAACACTTCTCAAAATGTTACGTAAATCTTTAATTGATTTTCTTCTTGTTGACGCAACTATGTGCACATCCATTTAGCATATGTATTCCTCCACCTGATTACCTGTTCCTGTCTGACAGTATGAAGTACCTACATTCAGTGACGTAGCAATAATTTATTAATACATTATTACCAGTCTGTTAAGAAAACTGCCGCAGAGAATATGTCCCTTCTGTTCAGTGCTAACCAGTGCATTGCTAACCAGAATTGTCTGTTCATAATAAAACCACAAACTGATTCAGATATAACATCGCGACTCCACTTCTACTTAGATTCTTTGAACGTTTATACGTTTATTTAGAAGGTAAATTAATAACATCATTACCAAATAATTCTATCGTATTATGTTCCTTGGACTTTAAATCCTTCCGACCACCTCAACATTTGAAAGACTCATTAGCATTCTACAAACTATCAACACTAAAAGATAGAAGAGATATATCCCACCAAAAATTCTTATTCAAAATCATTCACAACGTTGTTGACAACGACTACCTTCTGGAAAACGTTAATTTCCACTGTCCAGTATGAAACACACGATCAAACTAACTATTCCACATCCCACACTTAAAAACTAACTACACACAACATTAATTTTTAGAAGGACGTGCACAAAATACAATAATATCTTTGGACGCCAATATTTTCCATTTGTCCTTAGATTTTGGAAGGCGGGTTTGGGTACCATTTATTGTATAATCAACATCTGTGCATAGGTCACGCCAAGTGGTTCGCTACGTTTAGTGATTAAGCAGAGGCGCCCGGGTTCATCGGGTGAGGTGTGTCCAGGATGCGCCTGCCCATCAAATGCGTGGTGTGCCAGATCGGGAGAGGTTGGTTTGGGGAGACCCTTTGAAGAACTGGTCTCTCGTCTTGTGCCGCATTGGGAGGGATTTAATCATACGTCCGTCACTCCTTTACATACTAATCCCTACATTCCTAACCAACAATCATACCTTTTACCTTTCCATAACTTCTTCTCCATCATTTCCTAAAAAAGACCCTCCTCACAGCATCCCAAAAGGTTACATAAATCCTGAAGGAAGTTATTTTATTTATTTATTTATTAACGCCATAAAATGGCTTTTAAAATACATTGATAATCGAATTACAAGCGTACAGTGGTACACAGGATAATAAGAGCAACAAATTACAGAACAATTAATGTGTACACAAAAACACTATTGCAAGTGATGCAGTTATTAGTATAAGTGCAGTAAGACAGTGCATAATTCAAAATAAATATATTTTTAATTAGTTTAAATTATCTATTTATATACTTGTAATCTGTGTTTTTTGTTATCAACTCCATTTTATGTTTTTTTTTTGTATGGAATATGAATTTTGTGCGGATACTTTACTGTTTCATGCAACCATATAGGTAAGAGTATATAATGGAATTATTTAAATAAAATATTTGTAACAATTATTTTTATAAGCAATAACTATTAGCCTGAAAAACTCATCCACATTGAAAAATCTCCTGATACATGACGCCAACGGGACTTGAACCCGTGTCCTTTCGATTTCCGGTCGACAGCTCTGACCACTGAGCTATGGCGGCTTATATCTTATCCGCGAAATAATTCAATATATACTAGTGTTTCATTCAACAATTACTGCTTATTACATTTTTTCACCTGAAAACAACTAACTTTATTTTTTTTACGGGTTCAGGTCCCGTTGGCGTCATGTATCTTTTATCAGGAGATTTTTCAATGTGGATGAGTGTTTCAGGCTAATAATTATTGCTTATAAAAATAATTGTAACCCTTTGTGCTATGCATAAAAAATCTTGTCTTAAACATTAGTTTACCAAAAAATAATAAAAATATTTGTACTTAACTGTTTTTTTTCTTCAAAAACTAAAATATAAAAAACGTCAATGAAAAAAGGCATATATTTATTTTTATGTTGAATAATTTGCGCAAAACCACAAAGAGTGACTACATGAAATATGCCTTATGTTCTAAGAAGGATTAAAATGAGTAACGATCCAGAACAGTAAAGTTGGGTTGAAACGAGTCCTGTATGATTCTCACGTAAGGTTTTGCTAATCTCATTATATCGTGTGCAGCACATCTTGCGCATTTAAAGCAAATTCGCAAATTTGGCCAAATAAATGTTTCTATTTGTTTCAAATTCATTTATTTAGATCTAAAAACTTCACTCGTAGGCCAGTGCAATTAGCGCATAAAGGAGAGTCGCGATGTAATTATTCCGGTAGTACCAATTTTTCATATGTTTCATAGAATGTTCCCATGATGTAAAATCCAAGTTTTCGACCTTGGATTACTTGTGGTAACGTCACCATTTTGAAAAAAACCAGCTGAAATCGCGCCAAAATCTAGTTTTTCGCAAATACTTCCTTTCCTATGAAAATTTCGGGTAAAGTAACATAAAAAATTATTATAACATATTATTAGCGATATCTGTTAAATATTTAATTTTCTTCTATCTCTAATGAGTAACTAGATACAAAGTCGTAGAAAATGTGTATGTTCACAAAAGCAAGTAAATTGCACGACTAGGTTTGGTTTTTTGTGAGTTTCTCGTTTCCATAATATTTTGAGAACGATGTATTGATACCAATTTTATATAAAATAAAATTTCATAAAGAATGTTGGTTAATGTTTTATGTTTTTATCTCTCATAGGTATCCAGATTCTAATCCACCAAAATCAGGCAAGAATTGAAACAGAGGTGTAGTGCTTTAAACTTTACATTCCTTATTGTTTTCTTTATTTTAACAAATATTGTTATAATATATAATTAAATATGTAAATATTGTATTTGCCTTGACCGTACGGAGCACCAGTTGTATTGCAGCCAATTTGTCGTGAAATAATCCAACGTTTTCTAATTAACTTATTCACTTTAACTTTCAATTAAATTCAATTAAACTTAATTCACGTTAACTATTTCAATGTGTTTAAAACATTTGATGGAGTACAAAGCGTTAGATGATTTACTTTTACGAACAAGTAATATACCCTGGGAAGTAAAAGAGTTGTGAGGAGAAGCAGGATGACATACTGATCAATGATTACATTATTATTAATTTATTATTGAGACTGCGAGTTTTGTTGAAAAGACAACGAGTTTGCTGTGGTTACTATGAGAATGTCAGCATCCTTTTCAACTTGTATTCTCACTATGTGTGATTGTTCAAATGCCTGAATAGGGAAACAAAACGAGTCTGTACCAAGAAACTTTTCCTGTGGCACCTGTGGGTGCGTGCTTTACGATACCATATTTTACTGCTTACTAGTTCTGTGTTATTTCGTAGAGGGTTAAAAAATGAGTTAAATGTGCACTTAGTTTCTTTGCGCATGTCTTCCTCTGAAAAAAAGGAGACTATTGAACAAAAGACATTTCATCTTGGAATTATTCTTTAAGTTCACTTTCAGACTTTTTGGCAATACAATTAAGATGGAATAGTATTATTGCATCTATTGTCACAGCCACATCCTGATTTTTGATACTGCTGGTCACTGCCGCAAAAGAAACTACCGCATCATTACATTTTAAGGGTAGATCTCCAAAGTTCTGGTTGATAACTTTAGACATAGCAAATTTCCTGATCTTTTCAGCCATGCGACTTTTCCATCCCCGATCGTGTCACTGCTTATAGACATGATCACGTTTGTTTCATGAGATTGTTTAGGGAAAGCAAACTAATCAATGAGAGTTTGGACGTCTTGATCATCTCTTTAATTGGTTTATTTTAATTGGATTTTTTTGGTTTTTTTCAAAATTGTGGTGTTAACACAGATGATCCAAGGTCGACAACTTGGATTTTACACTATGTGACCAGTCTATAAAACAAATATAAAAATTAGGACTACCCAAATAATAACTATCGCTCATCTCTAGTTGCACTGGCCTATTATTAATTATTTTCGGGATATTCTTCAAATATTACTAAACTGATCATTTTCATTCCATTTCGATTATTTCAACCAATTCTTCGATATATTACTGATAGTTAAAAATATTTGCTTTCATAAGAAACTCCTGGGAAGTCATATATTTAAACAATTATACATAAAACTATTTCCTTCTATTAAACAAAATGTTGATCCTTGAAATTTGAAGAGTCGGTAAAACAGAAGTGTATGTATGAAACGATGTATGAATGTGAATGAGGCAAGAAGTGTGTGCCAAGACCGAGTTGCTTGGCGGTCCGTCCTCTCTGCCCACACTTGAAGTTAAAGTACGTGATGGTTAGTTATTTAGTTAGTTGGTGGAATTTGAATCGATGTTACCTCCGTGGTTGGTACAAATCCTGAGGTCGCGGATTCAACTTCGGCGTGTGCAAATATTAATTTATAATTTAAAATAATACATGATAATGCATATTTGCGGTACATCCACGAGAATTGGATGATTTCTATAATGCACAGTCACCTGCATACAGTACACGTATCACAAACAAATATTTTGTTACCCAGCATAAATCTACACTTTTTTTCAAAAAAATTTTTTGCTTTCACCCTTCAAGGGCGTTCTAGGCCATCATTTTATAATAATATGGAGAGATGGAAGTTGAATAAAATATATTATATTATATTTTTTTGTTCAAAATGGGCAAATTCCATAATTACACGGAGAATTTTTTATTTTTTATTATTAAATCTACTCTTAAAAGGTTTAAAAAATTGACAGACCACTTCTTTACTAATATAAATAAATACATAACTATCATGCCTTTTCTCTGCAGGGGTAGGCAGATAGGATATACCATCACACATCTCACTCTCGGCACCCAATAATTAAATTAATATATTTTTTAAATGAATACCACACAAGAGTCCCAACTGCTCTAAATTTTCTGGAGTCAGTGACACAATGGCAACCCCAAAAAAGAAGGCGAGATGTACATAACTATTTAGATATGGTCACGAAACATGGTTAAAGCCATTTCAAGCAAACTAATAAATTTTTCACCAGGGCGATACCGAGAGTATCTTCCAAATAATTATAATATAAATAAATCCTTTCGACTTAATTTTCTCCTCCTTTGCAATGTACGATATTTATTTATTTATATTGTGGCTCAGCGAGTACCAAGGTAAACTGTCCGTGATTACTTAACTTATTGTTTATGAACTCAAACTTTTATATTAGAAAAATATCCCATTACAACGTTTGATAAAAAAGATTTTTCTTTCGATTTTTGCAAGTTGTGAAAACTTTTGCACGGTTTCCATGGCAACAGTGGCTTATGAACATATTTATTGTCTTACTTCTGGCATTTTTTTTTTTAAATACAAATTTTCAACCAGTAATATGAGAAAGTTAATAAAAATAACAACGGTAGAAGATATTTTTTGAGATTTCACGGCCAAAAGTACTATGGTGATTTATTTTTGTGGTATTATGCCGTGTTGCGCTACATTCTTCTGTTGCCAAGGTTTTGGACAGCATTACAGTGTCTATCATCAGAACAGATGCGACATCATCAGGCGGATGAGACACAACTGGCTAAAGAAGGAGGTAGCGTAACAAAACATAAATCATAAAATATTTCAATAGACTTCTAACTACACATACATTTTCAACACATAAACTATACTGACTTCAAACTACACATACCTTTTCAACACATAAACTATACTGACTTCAAACTACACATACCTTTTCAAAATATAAACTATACTGACATCAAACTACACATACATTTTCAACACATAAACTATACTGACTTTAAACAACACATAACTTTTCAACACATAAACTATACTGACTTCAAAATACACATACCTTTTCAAAATATAAACTATACTGACATCAAACTACACATACCTTTTCAACACATAAACTATACTGACATCAAACTACACATACCTTTTCAACACATAAACTGTACTGACTTTAAACAACACATACCTTTTCAACACATAAACTTTACTGACTTGAAACTACACATAAACTATATTGACTTCAAACTACACATACCTTTTCAACGCATACACTATACATTCTTACTAAAATAACTTGTATAATTTTTAAGTTAATTTTAAGATTGATAGTTAAGGACATGGCTGTGTTGAAACAGGTAGCAAAATAAACAAAATTAAGTAACACATATATATATATTGAAAAATAAAACTCAAAAAGGGTCTGTCTGTACCTACCCATCACTGCTGTTTGTGTTTTTATTTTGACCCACTGGGAAAGACGTGTCAAATTAAACATTAAAATTTGAATGCACTAGATCGCATTCTGTAACAAAATTAGTACAGCAAACACCCAGACTAGTGAGTTTCCACACAAAATCCCAAAATCAAAGTAGCAAAAACATCCCCTCCTTGCGCCGGAAATGAACTGGGAGATTTACGTTCGGAATTTATTCAAATTGAAAAATATTTTTTGCAACGGATTGTAAACGAACCGGCGGAGAATATTTGTTTAAACGATTTTTCCGATTCGTTCATGCGACCGGCGGTGGCGCCTTGCTGAGCAGGTTCGACACAAATCCCAGTTGGAACCGGCGCACATTATTCAGACCGGTATTCGACTAAATTACTACCGGTTGATCCAACTGAATCTTTACCTTTAAATTTTATTAAAAATCGATGGTCCCAACGAACAATGTCTTATGTATAAAATGGTAACATTGCATGAAATCTGTTTAAATGTTCTATTTTTTCAAGTTAAATAAGTAGGGAAAAAAATAATAAACGTATTTTGAAAAACATTAAAAAAACGCTTCTCTATGACCTTGTATTACAAATATGCAAACGGGTTTTACAGCTCTCGTACAATTTTCGTTTTTTTAAATTTTCGTCTTGTTTTCGATTTCGTAATTTCAGTACTAAACTGTCACGCGTCGTATAACATCGTGTGCTACATCATAGATCTAAATTTTATAAATAGTGCTAAAATGCTCTCGTGTGTGTTGAGAAAGATTTTGGTTTACATGACAAACACTAGAAAAAGTCAATTATAATATTTAATTATTGAAGACAATATTCCGATTCATTATACAATAATTAGCAATTCCTAAACGAAAATATGAAACAGAAAAATCTGACAACGATACGGTCACATCTAGGACTCCTAAGTGCCTTTCCAGGGCACTAATATTTGCCCCGACAAAGCAAGGGTACTGGGTCTTATTTACTGCCTAATTTCAAATGAAAATCTCTGTATACGAATAGTATAAAATAAAGTCGCTATCCGTTCTGTCCTCTTGTGCGGTTAGTTCTTCTAAACTACACTTTTAATGGTTTTCACTGTCATTTAGAGAATTTCTTTTGAAAGGTTTATATATGTAAAACATGCATATCATTTTTATAGAATGTAGAGAAATCTAGATTTATCCTAGAATTCAAAACTTAAAAACTTTACTCCAAATCATTAACATCCCCAGCTAGTTAAATAAAACAAATTTTTAGTATTGCTGAAAAATAAAACCTAATTTAAAAGGTTTTCCAAAAAATAACACATAAATTATAAAAAAAAATTATCCACATAATGAAATTTCAAAATAAACCATTTTTTATCTCTTAGTATAAAAGTTTCGCGAAACCACCGAATATTCTGAAAATATCAAATAACACTAATTCTTCTCTAACCACCCCTTGAATTTGATCAATCTACTCCATTTGCACGCCCCAACCCCATTTCCATCACTTGTATCTCTACTCTACCACCCTGTTCTCCCTCCCACCCCCTATTCCTAACCTAACCACCCCCCTTCCACTACTCCTTCTCCACATCCCAATATCCAGAGAGCGTGATGATAATATATTACCGTTTTGCGGACCACTCTCTGATAACAATTCAACGTGACATTAAATTATACCAAAATGAAGGGCAGGCTGCAATGATGGATCAGAAATCCATTGCGTGATCATATAGCGATTGCAAGAGCGGAAATTACTTCAAATTAACAATTTCCGGACATCTCTCTGTTCAGATCTTCTCAAATACAGATACTTCCCGTTTAATCTGAATAGTTTTCTCAATATTTAGTTTGTTTTCACTAGTCTCTTAAAGTTACACAAATCCTATCTTAAATACTCAACATAGGTGTTGTGTTTTTCCATAGATGGTGGTAAATACTCCACATGACAGAGACAGCATGTCGGCTGTACCCGAATGATTACGAGTCCAGCCGATGCTATCCGATCACTAGGTAGCCAGATCGGTTCCAGTTGCTTTCTTTGTTAGAATAACTCGTAATCTCTAATAGAACGGACGTATCTCCTGCAAGATACTCGTCATCTTTGACAAACCAACTCATTTATTGAATACTCCCGATCTTTAATGTATTCCATACAAATATTAAAACAAAAATTGAACAGTACAAAAGTACATTGAACTAAGCTGTGTTTAATAGTCGACCAAATAAATCGAAGATTTTCAATCACATTAATTGTATTAAAAAAACTTTAAATTAGATTGATTACGTAATGTAACGATGCTGTCGAAGTAATTTAGTACAAGAAAAGCATCCCAGTATTCAATATCATATTCACTTATCACAATTTAAAAATACGTTATTCGAAAATGTCACTCGAATAAGGGTATATCTATATGCAAATTGTTAAATTTACAAAAATAATTAATAAATTACTTACATGCAAAGCATATATACCTTTGTGTAGGTACTAACTCATTTTTTCTGATTTCTTTTTACGTGAATTTTCTGTCACTATTTATTTTACGTTTCCATACATTCATTTGCCAATCCAAAGCGTTAATCTTTTGTTTTCTTTGTTAAATCCATAACATTTCAATTCACATAGTCTCAAATTTTGTTTATAAGAAAACTAGCTGAACTCCCCGTCGTTGCTCGGGCTTCACACAGAGTTTTTCATAGTCAGACTTAAACAGTGAATTTCCTCTTATTTTGAAAGTCAATGTTGCAAATTTTCATCAACCTCGGAATAAAACTGTAGATTTGTATACAACTCAAACCCACGCCGTCTGCCTGCCCGCCCGTGACAATCAATTCTATATAATAGATGAAAATTATGCTGTATAAGAATATAGACACATTTGATGCAATAAAACGTTCTTTGTTGCAATGTATTATTTGGACTCTTATTCTAGTGTCACCTTCAATTGATAAATGCGGTACAGTGAAAAATATAATAAAATATTTGACAAATAATTACGAAGAATTCATGAATTATACAACAATAAATAATGGGCTACATATGAGAAATTCAATGCCCGGAGCCAGTAAATAAAGATAAAATCTTATTTGTAATAAGCATTAACTTTGTGGCTCATCATAATTTACAATAAAATATATAAATTCATTTAAGACCACTTTAATTTTAATTGTACTCTACCGGTTTCGGAAGAACCCTTCCTTCATCAGGAGAATATTAAAACTAACGTATGATACAAAATATTGACAGATATATACACAAAAAATGTAATTTAGGTGTTTGAGTGGGAGATTAACAAAGGAGGACGGGAAATTGCAGGAATTCCAGCAATTATACCTAAATTATATTTTTTGTGTATATATTTGTCAATATTTTGTATCAAAGGTCAGTTTTAATATTCTCCTGATGAAGGAAGAGTGCTTCCAAAACCGGTAGAGGACAATTAAAATTAAAGTGGTCAAAAACAAATTTATATCTTTTATTGTAAAGATAAAATCATTTGGAGTTAATGAGTCATAATCTAATACGAACAGGAAAGGTTAACATAAAGGATTGGTTTTTCAGGCTTGATGTTAAGTATAAGATAATACTATTACATTTAAACAAAACGTGAAATAGAACAAGACACAAAAAAAGACAACTGTAAACAGAACCCAGGATATCTGTCTTAACGGGACAACGCCTCTTTGACAACGGCCATTGGAACCTGATTTTTACGTCATTTTCTCGAACTCATATTTCTAATACAGAATTAACAATATTATACAAAATAAGTTTTCAACATGTGTACCTTGTAAATAAAAATCGGATTTGTTTGTGCATTATCTAGGTTTCAAACCAATTCCTCAAAACTTGTATTAATTTAAAAAAATAGCAGCCAAAAATATGGGAAAAAATTGAATGCATGCATTCATTTTCTACATGTAATATACACATGTATGCATGGTGTTAAGAGATGCACCTATCTTACTTTGACTTTTACCAGTGATTTCCGTCGTAGATGACATTTTGTTATCTGCTGACTTTTTTTCTAATTTGTTTCAACTAAAAATGTAAAAATCAGTAGGTATTGGACAGTTAGTATAGGGTGGGGGGTTGGACGGTTACTCGGCATAGTGACCAGAGACAACAAGCTTATTTTTAAAATTGTGAAAACACTTTACTTGTCAAAAATTATCGCTTGCATTTTTCTCTCCAAATAATCTCGGGATCACTGGTTGAAATAAGTCCTGTAAATACATTAATGCTCAGTATAAACGATTTTGGTATGAAAAATTAATATTCACAGATCACACTTTCATTCCCATTTAAAAGCAAGTGTATAACTTTCGAAACACGCCTTTGAAAACCCGTCGAAGTTAAAACATCCACAAAAAATGGTAATTTCCCTTTGACCCTAAAAGTCCTTTCGGAGGGTGTTAAAAACAAAATGAATCCACCAGAGTTTCACACTAATTTTTCCCTCTGACCGCTGTACGAACTGGTAAATCTGCGCTAAATCTACTCCAGTTTCACGCCCTCATCCCTCTTCACCTGCCACCTATATCCTCCCCTTTATTCCCTCACCTCCACACCCTCCCTCTCCCGTCCAATCACTACGTTTGATGATAATATTTGATTTACAGCACTCGGCTAACCGATAAATGCTTTTCATTAAACCTCTATATTATTCTACAGTCCCTAGTTTGAGTTTGATACTGGACTGGTGGGAAATATTGATATTTGTTCAAGTGTTTCATAACTGTGCATGCTTGGGAAAATTTAAAAAAAGTCTACGAAGCTTTTTTAATGTACGATATTTTTATTGCTCCCATTGCATTCGTTTAGCTATATGAAAGCTTGCGCGTAGACAATTCAGAGAGAAATTGCTTTTAAACCTTAAAATAACATAAAATCAAGGGAAAATATACCTTAACAAATATGAATCAATATTATGATATCAGAGAAAAGTTTATTTATTTATTTTGTATATTAACCCCACACAGAAGGCCCTGAAGAAAATAATTTTACTGAGCCTTATCACCTTCAACATACCAACTAGAGCTAATAAATAAAACTAATATATAGAATTTATAAGATTGTACAGAATTAATCCTTACACTAAGTACCCTATTGCTGAGATAACTAACAATCTTTACTAAAGTCACTGTATAGCTGACCATTTGTTGTTTGAGACCCAGATATTCAGATATGTAATCTTCATAAATCATTACGTTACTCAAGGTAGAGCGATCTGTGATGAAGCCATGTTGGTTAGAAACAATAATGTTGTTGATGGGTTTTACAATGATATCTAGCACTAAATTATATTGTAATTATATCGCTTTTAATCTACACAAGATACGAAAATCATTGAAAAGGACGAAGCATTATACACCTACTAAGAAGTAGGTACTTGAAATATTCGAAATTTAAAAAGCCACTTACATACTAATCGTGTTTTCAGTGAATTGCTCGGTAAGTATTATTCTCTATGGATTTATTTCGGGCAATAATTCAAAAGGAATTGAAAAAAATGGTTTTCTGGCATTTTTATATCTGCCTTGGGGCACATTTTAACCCGATTACTGTAATTTACAGCTTTAAGGGCAGCAAATTTTTCAGTGATTGAATTTAATACCCGTTCGTACGTTTTTTTAAACTATTTTAACGGCCTTTTTTAACGATTTGACGTTAAAAGAAAATTTATAGATTTAATAACGCAATTTTAAAGTTACGATGTATAATTAAATTACTGTAAACTCATCGTAAAACGATTCATGAGATGGTATTACAATCAGCCGTATCTAAAAAATGTTTTATGCCAAGTTTTTCACGATTTGTCAAATTTAGGATTTTTTTCACTACAACAGTTGAGGCATACGACGAAATTCAAAGTGGAACATCTGTCATAAGGAAATGTAATACATGCGTTAAGAAAATGAAGATAATGTTTGTGGTTCTTAGCCGAAGTATGGTACTGTTAAAAATTATGGAAGTTGATGTCGAATTAGCTCAATGGTAAGAATGTCAATGCTAAAATAAAAAAATAAATAAAAAAAATCAAATCTAAAATGAAATTTAAATTGATTAATTATTTAATTTAAATTGAATTAACTAAAATCTCAATGCCCCGGCAAAGCAAAGGTCAAAGGCGATTCTCAGATACGACCGAATATTTTTCTGTCTTTTCTGTTTCTCAGTTGAGAGTAATTTATATTGTCCTCAATGATATAAGGTACAATTTAAGGATTTTCTTAAAAAGTTATTTCTTTATGAAAATATAATAATCTGCCCTATCAAGACATATAAAAAACATAAAATAATATAATTGAAACTACAGTAAAAACATGGCTGAGAGTGTTAATCAACTTGCAAACATAATTTCATTTTATTTTTTTATTAAAAATAAAACACATATTTTGTGTAAAACCGCGTTTTAAATTAATTTATTTAGCGACCGGTTTCGTTTTGCTCTAGCATCATCATGGTGATGCGATAAATGATTAATTTGTGACAAATTTAAAAACTAACACTTAACGATTAATTTATTACAAATTTACAAACTAATACTGAACGATTAATTTATTACAAAGTTACAAACTAACACTAAACGATTAATTAATTACACATTTACAATTTAATAGCAAACGATTAATTTGTAAAAAAATTACAAATTAATACTAAGCATTTGTTATTAATTTGTAACTTGATGATGCTTGACCAAAGCAAAACCAGTCGGGAAATAAATCAATTCAAAACTCGTGGTTTTAGACAAACCACAAAGTGATTGCTTTCTAAAATACTATTCATTTGTTGGTGGGCAAGTTGACAGCATACCTTAAAATTTAATATAGAAACACATAAAAATAAAAATAGTTAATTAAGCCAATTATTATGAACTTCAAAAAATTGATGACAACTAGAGACTAAATAGGAAATTATTAAAACTACAGCCGCCTCAGAACAGGAAATCCTTGTTTTATTTTATTTTATTTTATTTATTTCGGAAAATCAACAGATTATTTACATATATAAGAATAAACTAAACTTGCGAGGAGACTGAAAACTGTAAACTAATATTATGCTTTATACTTACATCACGTACGAACTTTGCCGTAGAAACTAATAAAAAAGGACATACAAAAATCGATCTTACGAACTTAATTTATTGATTTTCCGTTCGTGGGCATCGTAGTATACATAAAATTCTGTCAATCCGACTTTTGACTTCTGGCTCATATCACGCTCGTAAGTGATTTACAAATATCTCATTTCTACTGCTTTTCTTCTGCTAGTTTCACAAAATTCTCCATAGTTCTGATTGCAACAAAAGTACATCTCATTTTTTGTTTTTTATTCTATATAGTTCGCATTATTACATACTGATGCCTTTTGGGGTATTTTTGTTTTATCAGGAGATGAAAATTTTTAGGCTACTCTCATATGCAATATAAAATCCGTTTTCCTTTAACAATTTAAAATTAATTTAATTGACTTTGCTTTTTGGGGTTTCTCCTTCCTTTGGAAACAGTGTAAAAGCGCTTACTTTTAAGCTTCACCACGGATTTCATTATGTCTATCCAGAGTCCTTTCAGAATCGCTCTGGTGAAAGACAACCATTAGAATTGAAACAATGTTTGAAATGGATTTGGACATGTTTGATGACCAGATTTAAATAGCCGGGCACTTTTCCACATTCTTCTTCTCTATGTCCTTTACTTCCCCACTGGAGATGGCATAGTCTTACTGACTCCAGTCAGTCGGGTGTAGTATTTTAAAAATATTTTTTTATTAATTCTATTACATTGATGATACGTTAGGTTACCTGTCTCACTATGAACTTCTGTGTTGAGATCAGCCTCAGTTTTTTAAATAAGCAGTTTACAACAGTAAGCAGTTTATAACAGTAATCAGTTTATAACACAATTACAAATATCAATACAATATTATACTTATGTTTAAAAACAAACAGTATAGTACCATGCATACTTATAAATTGGTTTTAAGGCCGAGTGTAGACCTGTCAAAATCAACTATTTTCGACACACAAGAACTCTGTTGTTCATTTCCAAAACAATATTTTTTCTAACTAGAATTTATTTTAAAAACGTTTGCCTGAAAACAGTAAGATGGCGGTAATGTAAATCTTCGTTATAAAAGTTATGAATTTCAGTTACCAGATGGCACTATTTTTTTGTATTATTACGCATTGTAAAAAATATACCTACATTCCTCTTCCTAGCATCCCATGTTTGTATTGACATAAAAAAGATAGTGCTATTTATTTGTCTTTGAGAAAGGAATGAAGCGACCGCAAACAACGCATAACGCTGCTTACGGTTGCTTCTTTCCTTTCGTTTCAATGTGTTTATAAATTAATACTGTCACTTTTTCATACAATATTTTACATTTTATCTTTGGTGACACCTATAACGGAGCGGGTGGGACTTCAACACTTCTCATTTTAAGCAGCCATATAATGTTGGAGATTTATTGCTTTCCCTACTTGAGATAGACAATAGATAAGCCGCCACCATTCTCGCCTTCACCGCCGCCGTTATAGACACCTGTGGGCCATATAGCCTGTCCGTGTTTCCGTCACTGAATCGCCAAAGACCATCGCCCTTACAAGAGAATCATCTGGCGATTCCTGCAACCCCGCTGCACAACCCCCGCGTCCCTACGCCCTTGGAAGTAATAAATCCAACTGAAGCCGCGCCCTTTGTCTTCTGTCGATACGCAGTAATATTTTGAACAGTGAAATGACGATGAAATTAAAAACCGATTTACTTAGAAAATCATCGAGTGAAGAGTGCCTCACCATGAGTACCGTTAATTTACCCCCCCCCTTCCTTTAATCATAGCTGGTTGATTTTAATTTCTTTGTAATATACAATTACATTTTTACAGCATAACATCCCTTTACTACTTTGTTTTATTGCAAATCATCGATCTTTTACCATGTTCACCAATTCATTACTACGCGGATGACAAAACAGTTCATGATAGATTTTTGTTTTACAAGCCCCCGAAGGGCACGAGGGAAGAGTTTTTTTTATTAAATCTATTTTTTTAATTGTTTTATCTACCTATTCTTAATCAAGGTGTCAGATGTTTGTTTAAATAAGCAGAGCTTGGTATGTTTATTTAATTTTTAAATTTGTTTTAAACACTCGAGAATTTTTTGGCATACAAATATGGCGTGTTTGCAAAACATCTTAGTAATACTATTAGGTACTACCTAGAGTACTTATAGAACCTGAAAATATAGACGAGCCAATTTTGTAGAAAAAACTCCAAGTTAGGACAAATAACGGTAAAAGGTCTGTGAATGTTTTTTTTTCATGACCAGATTTTTTCATTATTACTTCGATGGTCTCCGTGGTCGAGGGGTAAGGCTCTCGACAAGCAATCCGAAGGACGCGGGTTCAAATTCCGGAATGTGCAAATAAATTTTATTTGATTATTTGGTGTTATTTCACAATTTAATTAAATATAATATATAGAATATTTGTGGCACGTTCCATAGTGCAAGATACTCTCAGTATCGCCCTGGTGTAACACCACCATTCAGAATATTAAGCTAGCTTGGAATGGCTATGGCCGTGTTTGGTGACCAGAACTGAATATCCTGGTACTTCCCCACCTTCCTCTTCCTCGTCTCATTCCCCTCACCGCAACATTCTCCAATTAGGGATAGGCCATAGTCTCACTGACTCCAGACGGGAGCGATTGAGACTCTTGTGTGGTATTCAATTCAAAAATGTACTGCTAGACGTAAAAAGTAGAAGAAAAAAATAATATAACTGGAAGTGGGTGTACAAGCGTGTCTCCTGGGCCACGGAAAAAATATCATTGTGGTCCTGCCCCATGGTTGACCTTGGTTAATCTCGGTAAACCATGGTTATCGTAATAAATATTTAGAAGAAAAAAAATCTACTTATTTAGCCCTGAGGGGTTTTACATGTAGATAGTACAATTTTAACATCATTATTTAAATTTAGACCGCAGAACGGGTATTATTTATTGAATAAGTGAATCTACCTGGCTATTTGCAGATTTGGTCACCAAACACGGCTAAAGCCATTTCAAGCAACGTTTCAACGAAAGATCTGTTTTTGAAAAAATAATAAAATACACAGATTTGGGAAATGAGTTCAAAAGAATTTGGCATTCTCACTATAAAAATATTACCATTTGTAATTTCGGCTACTGGCATTATACCTAGCTCTCTTATAAAAAATTTAGGCGTATTAGATCTATCAAAAAAATTATATATAAAAATGCAAAAGTCAGTCATTTTAAATACATGTAGAATTACAAAATATTATCATATATGGCTTGTAGAGCATTGACAACATGGTCAGGTTCTCTAATTTTCATACCGCGTTGAATTCGGCTATCCGCTAACTCTGGCAAAAGTGATTCGTTGAAAAACTTTGTCAGGCGTGGTAACACTTTTAGCTCAAATTCATTGTCAGGATATATTCTTATTACTTCTACTCCACTTTCAGAATAAATTATAATGTCACAGAAGTCCTTTCTTGTAATGAATAATTGTCCTTGAACTTGAAATGAATAATTATGTGACTTCTTCAACACAAGTATTCCATTCTGCACGGCAACGAAGATATTATCTTCCAGAGCTGCGTCAAAAATAGTTTTGTTTCCGATTGAGGGCAGGCATTTTACTTCCGCTATACCATTTTCTCCAACCAATCCATCTGGACTTGCCCCCAAGTATGGCCATTCCTTTCTCACAAAAATACCACATGGCGACACTTTTACCTTGTATCTTTCCTCGTACAAGTCAATCGCAGTCTTTTCTTTGATTCCAAAATATTATCATATTATTAATATTTAATTTTTAAAAATATGGTATAATATCATATAATTTAATAATAATAATATTTTAATATAATTAAAATTATAATAAATATTTTAATAATTATCATATATTATTTATTAAATTATATGATAATTATTAAAATATATATTATAATTAAAATTAAATAAATAATAACTTTAAATAATAACTTAATAATATAATAGGTTTGAAAAATAAACAATAACCAAGACTCCGACCACGATAGCGCCATCTGTTGGGATATTTAAAAGAAGCTTTTAGTTCGATGTTCTACCGTATTAAAATTTTCAAATAGGCGCCACCAGACGGCCTATTTTAAAAGTCATTTAAAAATCTAGTATTCTTTCTTAAATTATAGTATAAAAAATATTAAATTAACTTTAAAAAATGGAAAAATATAATACCAATAATTTATCGTTTAGTTTTGTTAAATAAACGTATCCAAAGTTTTATAATCTGCATTTTAAAAACAAGAACAATTAGTGTTTATGAAAAAATTAAACTACGAACCTATTTTATTTATTTTTTAGTTTTTTTTTTCGTACGTTTAAAAGAAACCCCTTCAGGTATTTTTTGACGATATTCAGTCTTTAATAGTATTTTTTAAAACGCACGTATTACGGTCTGAAAAAGGTCATATTTTCGATTTGATTTTGATAATTACTAAGCCTATGTTAATTTAAAAAATGTATAAAAAATTTTTTACTTGTTGAAAACAATATCATTATCGATTTGCTTAATAATATTATCATTATGAAAAATTAATAAACAACTACACTCGGCCTTAATAAGATCTTTGATATAAGATTTGTCTTTATTGATAATCCAAGACTAGGGACGTGTTATTTCACAGAATTTGAACAATCCATAATATATCAAAGTTGATTTGCAAGTGATTTTGAATATTCTATTCAAGTTCTATTATTATTTATTTATTTTCACATATACGGCACAACATGTGCCATTCACATATTAAATTACAGAGAATAGTACAGCAACATAAGGAATGCAACAATATAAATGTAAGTATAATGGTATAATCAGTAAATAGTAGTAAGGTTTTTTTTTTTTTTTTTTTTTTTTCCATTATTTCTGGCTTTCACCCTTCAAGGGTGTTCTTGGCCATCATTTAAAATTATTGAGAAAGGTGTATTGAAAGGTGAATTTAAATATTAATTTTATTTAAATAGGCAAATTTCAAAATTATAATGAAAATTGGAGTCGAGTTCAGACTTAAAAGAGATGAAATGTTGAATGGAGGGGAGGCAATTTTAGTTAAGGCTTGATAGAAGAGAGGATATTTGTTTAGAGAGGGACAACCAAAAAATATGTGATCTAAAGTTCCCACTTCTAGACCACAGAATGTACAATCTGGGGAGTCAAGGACGTGAATTTTAAAAAGATGGGAAGGAACGGAACAATGACCGATCCTCATTCGAATGAGTGAAGAAATTTCTTTTTTGGAAAAATGAGGGAATTGCTGAAACCACGGTTTTGATGGTATAGTCCTTTGTATTGAGGCATAGCAGGCTCCCTTGGATTGACTAGCAATGTGCCAATACTCTGACCAAACATTGCGGGATCTTTCTTTGATGATGGAAAAAATGTCAGATAAGGGAATGTGGTTTACGAGGGTAACAACAGGGTTGTACGCTCCTTGTTTTGCCAAGGCATCCGCAATATCATTACCCATGATACCAACATGTCCAGGAATCCAAATCAGAGTTACAGATTTACCAGAGCTTTGAAGGGATGCTATCATCACTCGAATAAGGCATACAAAATGATCATCAGGATGAAGAAGAGGACTGGATTTAAGTTTTTGGAGGGAACTGAGAGAGTCAGAGAGAACGAGGGAATGTTCAAAATTATTTTTGATTATATATTTGAGAGATTCTATTATTGCAATGCACTCAGCTGAAAATATTGAAAATTGATTTGAAATTGAATGAAATATTCTATCATTAGAATTATTGTGGTAAACGTTAATACCTATACCACAGTTAGGAGAGTCGGGAGATTTGGATCCATCAGTAAATAAAAGAGAAAAGTTGGGCCATTTAGATAAAATAATGTCATTGAACATATTATTGACAGTTCGGGCCGGGAGATTGGAATGACTTTTAAAGATTCCGATCCCTTCTAATATTGTTGGGGATAGGGTGACGTGACTATATTTTAGTTTGTATAAGGGAAGTAGATCATTTTGGATGATGTGGAGCTCTGAGAGAGACTTAAAATTTTTACAGATGTCAGGAATAGGTTTAGTTGAAGCTCTGATTGTAGATGAATGGTTTGAGTCAATGAACAACGAGACGCTGGGGATAATCTGATGACATTTAGAATTTAAACATTTAAGAACAAATTTGTCAGCAAATAGTTGACGCCTTAAATAAAGAGGAGGATCAGAACATTCTACTTGAAGGGAATTGATGGGTGACGATTGCATCGCTCCAGTTATTATTCGCAAAGATTTAGATTGAATTTTGTCTAATTTATTAAGTACATTTTTTGAGACAGTACTAAAAAGTGGGCAGGCATAGTCGAGATGGCTTCGAATAAGTGCATTGTAAAGCAACTTAATGCAAGTAGGGTGAGCTCCCCACCAAACGCCAGATAATGATCTGATGATATTTAAATTTTTTTCGCATTTAGTAACTAAATTATTAATATGGGAAGACCATTTAAGTTTCCTATCAAATGTTACTCCCAAAAATTTTACTTCAGAAGCGTTGGAGATTGGAGAATTTTTAAATAAAATTTGAACGGGGGGGTTTTTATGGCGGTTCGAGAAGGTGACACACTGAGTCTTTTGGATTGAAAGTTCAAGACCATGTAACGTGAGCCATGTGCAAAGGGCATTCATGGCTTCGTTAAGATATTTGACGGCAAGAGGGATGATTTTGGATGATAAGAAGAAAGCTATGTCATCTGCGAACTCGATAATTTTTATTTGTGGGGGAATAGTGACATGCATATCATATGTGTATATATTATACAGTAAGGGGGACAATACATCGCCTTGTGGTAAACCCTTCCAAATAGACCTACTTTGAGGAGAAATATCTGGAAGTTCAATGAAAATTTTTCTATCTAGAAATAGATTAATAATTGATTGGACAAACATGGGGGGAAGGCCAAGGCCTAGAAGTTTTTTTTTCAGGATTGGGATGGAAACATTGTCAAAGGCGCCTTCTATATCTATAAAGACGGCAAGACAAACTTCCTGTTTAGAAATTGATAAATTAATATCAGTGCTGATGATGGCAAGGTTATCCTGAGTGGATTTTTTTTTCCTAAATCCAAATTGAGATGGAGAGAGAAGCTGTTTACTCTCGACAAAAAATTCTAATCGGTTTTTAATTAATTTTTCATAAAGTTTACTGAGGGTGGATGAAAGAGCGATTGGCCTGTAGTTGGATCCAAAATTTGGAATTTGTTTGTTTTTAAAATAGGGATGATTATTTGAGAACTCCAGTCATCAGGCATTATACCAGTCTGGAAGATTTTATTTAAGATGCTTAAGAAGTGGTTTAGAACATTATCATTACTATTTTTGATTATGCTGTAAGGTATACCATCTCTGCCTGGAGATGAGTCCTTGACTGTTGATAAACCATTTTTTAGCTCAATTAAGGTGAATGGAGAGTCTAGCCAATGATTAGACATGGGAGTATTATAGATGGGCGTTATTTCATCTAAGTTAGGAACAGAAGGGGGGGCAATTTTGTCCAAGAATTCATCTATCCATTTAGAATGGGACGCTCGAGGAGATGGTGAACTGAAGGAGGATCGAAATCTTCGGATCATAGACCAAACTTCCGAAATTGGAGTGTTTGGAGATACTGAACTGCAAAAGTTGTACCACCCGGATCTTTTTTTTGACCTCAATACCCTTTTGGCATTGGATTCAGCGTTTTTGTATATAAGATAGTTCTCCATAGTCATATTGTAACGATAGGAAAGAGATTTAGCTTTCCGAATTCTTACTACTTTGGAACATTCCTCATCCCACCAGGGAGTTGGAGGGAGTTTTTTGAGAGATTTAGTTTTAGGGGGAGGATTTGATTTATTTATTGCAGTTATGAGCATTGATTTGAAGTTATTATAATCATCTTTGACGGAAAATATATCGGTGACGGGTGAATTTAGTAGGAACTTGTCCATATGAGAGTTAAATTCATCCCATTTGGTGTGTTTCGTTTTAATCTTTGTCGAAATATGAGACTTGTCCGATTGGAAAGAAGTTTGATAAGTAATGATGATCGGGAAATGATCACTGGAGCAAGGGTCGGGGGACACCACCCACGAGGAGAGAGAAGCCAGACTAGTAGAACATATCGAGAGATCCACTGCACTGGGGTTTGTGCTGGGGCGTGAGATCCTAGTAGGAGATCCGTCATTCAAAAGGAAAAGGTTGGATTGATCTAGGAAATCCATCACACTTCGACCATCTCGGTCGGAGAAAGCAGAACCCCAGACGGGGGAATGGGCATTAAAATCGCCTAATATAAAGAAAGGAGGGCTTAGTTGACTTACAATTTGCAACCAAGTTTGTTTATTGAAGTGGGCTGTTGGGGGAAGATAGACTGAAATAAAGGATGTGTCCTTTATTTTAGCTGCAACCATTTGGAAGTCAGCATTGGGGGGTTTGATATTATTTATTGGGGAAAATGATATGGATTTTTTAATAAAAAGGGCAGCACCGCCGCCCGAACCTTCCGGGCGATCATCGCGGAGACAGGAATATCCCCCCACATTAAAGTGGGTGGATGGAGTAAACCAAGTCTCCGAGATAGCAGCCAAAGAAATAAAGTTGGAATTTAATAGGTTAAGGAGATCAGATTTGTTAGAAATAGCACTTCGGCTATTCCACTGAAGTATTCTGACATCCTGAAGAGCCATTTTGAATAAATGATTTTAATGTGGAAATAATAGTAGCAGCGTTGGACGGTAGATTAGTTTGAGAAGAAATAAGGTCAATTAGAAGAATAATAAGAGTTTGGATAAATGAAGAATTGTCTTGGGAGAGTTTTTCAGAAAGTTTAAGAGAGTTCATTGAGGACGGATTATAATTATTTGCACACCCATTTGTGGCATTTGAAAGAGGTGAACCATTGGGATTTAAGAGCAATGAGTTGTGTTGTTGCTGATCGTATCCAGGAGCCGGTTTAGAGATAGCGTTTTTGTATGTGAATTTAGTTGAACGAGAAGAAGTTGTTGTAGTGGAGGGAAGAGGGTTGGATGAGGAGTTGCTGGATAAAGCCTCAGCAAATGATTTTTTGACAGGCGGGAATAATTTAGAAGCCTGGAGAAAAGACAAGTTCTGAGAGGCCATAGAAATTTTAATATTTTTTTGGCGAGATTGTTCTGGGCAAGATGTGTTGATAGCTGTATGTGAGCCTGAGCAGTTAAAACATTTAGGTGAGGAGGAAGAAGGACATTGGTCAGCTGCGTGGTTTTCTCCACATTTAAAACATCTGGGTTGAGATCTGCATGCAGCTTTGGTATGACCAAAACGGCAGCAATTGAAACATTGAGTGGTGGGATATGTATACATTTCAACTGGTAATGAGTTGAAGAATAAATATATATGGGAGGGAAGAGATTGACCTTCAAAGGTGATAACAACAGATTGGGAGGGCTTCCAGGTAATTATACCCTCAGAGGAGTCCTTGTAATTTAGCCTCCTGGCTTTTATGGGATTGCCAATGTGTTGGGGGGTTGAAAGTGAAGACAGAATTTCTTCGATGGACAGATCGGTCGAGATACCTCTGACCAGGCCCATGCGAGTGACATTGAAAGTAGGGATATATGCCTTGAACTTTGAATTAGATGAAATGAAGATATTTTTGATGAAACTGTTGGCAGCTGGCCCTGAGAGGAATTCGACGGAGATTCGGAAGCGACCCTCGGCTTTTACACCTCCAGGTTTGATTGAAAGATTCTTGCTATTTGATAGGAATTTGCCAAATTCAAGAGGGTGGATGGTTTTTCCTTGCTCAGTTTTTTGGGCGTATGCTATGAATGGGCCACGGGAATGAGGAGAATAAAAGTTTGTTGGAGGAAGTTGAGAAAGTTCTGGTGGGGACAGTGAAGTCGAAGGCGAGTCAAGTTTTATTGGGGAAGAAGGAGTAAATTTCCTTTTTTTGGTAGAAGTCAAGATGACAGAATCACTGTCAGAAATTTCTACATTTTCCCCGTCTGGGGGGTCTGGAGAGGGATCTGGGGGCTTTGTAGGGGGTCCAGGAGGGAAATCTTCCTCCATTATTCACAACAGTAAACAACTACAATAATAGTATGAAAAATGACAGAAGTAAAAAAGTTTATAAATATCTGGAAATCAGCAGCGAAAAGTGACTCCTGGAAGATCAGGAGGGAGAAGAAACCTCAAGGCACAACACACTACACTTTTTTTTGCCAGAAAACAAAAAAGAATGGTAAAAAATTAATTTTAGATAGAGCAAAACAAAACAACTGATGACAGCCAAATGTTATTGTTGCAATCTAGTAGTAAGGTTAAAAGTATGAAAAAACGAGATATAAATAAAATATAAGTAGCAATCTGTAGTGTAGTATTAATTCAAAGTAAGAAATTATATGTAATAATATACAATAAAGTAGTATAAGCAAGAATGAAGTGCTTATAAAATATCTGAAAGGCAATAAGAGTTTGTAAAAAATAAAATAAAAAATTTTAGAAAGGTATATACTATTAGAAAATGAAAAGAATAAAATATATACTATTATAATATGAAAAGGAAAAAAAAGTAATAAATGGGAGAATCGCGTGTATAATAATAATGTGCGACACTGCTTGACAGTCCGATAAAGTTTTACATAGTACCTATGATGACTATGATATATAATGCACTGATATCAGCTTCTACCTATCGAGTACTAGTAGTTTTTAATCTGAAGTACATTGACATTATGATGGTATGGTATTATTCGACAATTTTTGTTTTATGCATCTTTTATATGATAATAGACAATCAGCGTGATCGATGTTGGAATATTCATTGCCTAATCTGTGCAAGCGATGGATTATTGAATTTTGTTCTGCGTTAGTTCCAGTATTGTTGCAATAATAAGGTGACTTGAGTCTAGTTGGTCTACAGAAAACATTTTTTTTTTTTTTTTTTTTTTTTTTTGAACTTGTATATTGATTTTATTCACTTGTGTATATTTGACGGCCTCCGTAGATTTTTTATTTTTATTTTTTTTATTTAATATTTGTATGTTTTTACAATAAATATACAATTTATACATATTATACAGTGTTATAAAGGTAAATAATAATAGCTTTTCCTCACCATAAAGAGACGAGGCTCTTGTGTTTGGTGAGTGAATCCTAGCTCAATTATATGGAATCATGTAAGTAAGTAAATAATAAATTTGCAAAACCACAGGGATAAGTAAGAAATAGGCAAGATTTATCAATAATACAGTTTCAAGATTTGAAGGAAATAATAATAAGAGTAAGATATGGACTTTTATAGTAGTTTTAGGTAATTATTTAATTTTATTTTAAATTCCTGAATATCTTCAATATTTTTTAGATATAATGAAAGGATGTTAAAATATGTTATACCTAGATAGAGATAGGTATTTTGTGTGTGCTTTGTATTGAGTTTTGGGATTTTGATAGTTTTTTGATATCTTGCTGATGAATTGAATTGTAAGTTATTTAACTGTATTTCTTTATAAATTTGTAGAATTGAATATTTTTTATAAATATTGTCTATTGTGGGTACATTGAATATTGAAAAGAGAATCTCAGTAGAAAATTTGGATGGTTTTTTCAATATTACTTTAATTATCAATCTTTGAACTACTTTAAGTGGATTTAATATATTGTTATAAGTTCCACCCCAGCCAATAATACCATATTGTAATATAGATTGTACAATTGCATAGTACACTCTTTTTAGGTTATCTAGTCTAAGAATATTTCTAAGTCTTATAAATATATAAATACATTTTCTAATTCTTTTGACAAGTTCGCAAATTTGTTTTTTCCATTTAAAATGTTGATCTATATATATACCAAGATATTTAATTTCAGAAGTTAGACTAAGTATAGAACATTCTTGATTGCAATTAGTTCTGTTACATTTAAGTTGATGTATTATAATTTTTAATTGTGGTATTAATTTAAATTTGTTGATAGAGAATGGGATACATTTTGTTTTTTCAGTATTTAATGAGAGGAGGTTTTTATCGAACCAATTTTTCAGTATATTAATATCAGTATTTGCTAAGTTATTAACATTATTCCAATCAGTACCTTCAATTATTATGACAGTGTCATCAGCATAAGATATTATTTTTCCATTTAATCTTTGATTGAATATGTCATTTACATAAATGATAAACAGTAACGGTCCCAGGACTGTACCTTGAGGTATGCCGAAGTGACTTGTTTCTTGTTGACTAAGTACATCGTTGATTTTTACGACTTGAGGGCGTTTGAAAAGGTAGCTTTTTATCCATTCTATAGCTGTACCACTTAATCCAATGTTTCTTAATTTACTTATAAGTTTGTCGTGTGATATGCTATCAAAAGCTTTTTTTAGATCTATGAAAATTCCAATGCATTTTAATGATTTATCTAATGAATTATGAACAAGACTAGTTAATTTTGCAATTGCATCCTGAGTGCTTCTACCTTCCATAAAACCGAACTGATTTTCATTAATTAATTTATTACATTTTACAAATTGGTTTATCCTTTTTTTAACTATCTTTTCAAAAATTTTTGCTATGTTCGAGATTACTGATATGGGTCGGTAATTGCTAACATTATATATTATTATATCATTATTGGCCAGTTGCTTCTCAAAACTGAAATTACAAGAGAACTTATATGAAACCTTCACAGAATTTGAAACCTACTTTGA